>NW_027152505.1:0-98242 GCF_040937935.1 Hyperolius riggenbachi | reverse complement strand
GGTAGGGGTGCCAGCTTTCCCCGCTTTTATTTTCTCTGGTCCTGGAGCCTTTTCTGTGCTATGTTCGATGTAATAATTCAATTTCAAGATTAATGATTGGGTCCACGGAGCAGAAAGTGGCCGCTTACATGGACGACTTGCTGTTCTTTCTTACAAAGGATATCATAGCCTTACCAAACTTAATTACAGAACTTGAGCGCTTTGGCAGGTTATCCTTTTTCAAAATTAACTTCGATAAGTGTGAAGCGTACAATGCAGGCTTGTCAGAGGAGCTTGTGGAGCAACTTAAACAAAATTTACCCTTTAAAAGGAACTCCACACTGATTAGATACTTGTGGACCAATATTGCTAGTTCGATCAGCTCAGTCTATGCTTTGAACTTTCCTCCAATGCTTGCAACTTTAAAGTGGACCCAAATTAAAAATACAAGATTTCAGAAATAAAATCTATTTTCTAAATTATAATAATAAATAGCAGCCTTTTTTCAGCTGCATGATGACAAATATAAAATATTTTACATTTATTGGAGGAACCCCTCCCTTCCTTTCAAATTGCCGGGACAAAATCCGGCAAACTGGTGGAGTAGATGGTGTCCGGCAATGGAGGAATTGCTAATGGCTGCCCCCAGTATAACCATAGTTATGAAAAGAGAAGGGTGAAAAGCATGCACTGAAATGATAATAGGTTTGAAGGAGTGTTTATTTATCTTTGTATGTGTCAGAGTGGTGCAACTAAATATTTTTAATTAAAAAAAAATGTTTGGTTTGGGTCCGCTTTAACCTCGGATTTGCAGAGGTGGGACCTACCACAGCTCTCCTGGTTGGGTAGGATTTCAGTGATCAAAATGAATGCAATGTCCAGGCTGTTGTATCTCTTCCAGACGCTTCCTATTAATATATCCCTCTCCTTTTTACAGTGTGAGCTTTTCCTTGTGTCTATAAATGTCACAATAAAAATAAATGTCACAATAGAAAAAGAAATCCTGCTGCACTGTACGGTCAAATAAAAGTCCAATTTTTATTGTGATATTTATGGTCACAAGGAAAAGCTCACGTGTATTGGAGCAGACATGGCTCCTTAATCATAGCTATGATTATGAAGACATGTCTGCTCCGATACGCGTGAGCTTTTCCTTGTGTCCATAAATGTCACAATAAAAATTGGACTTTTATTCAACCGTACAATGCAGCGGGATTTCTTTTTCTCTTTTTGCATATCATTGGTCGGTGTGTCCCTGCTCTTGTATGAATGGTCGATTGGTGATGGAAGCAGTCCCTCCACTTGACTTATATACTTTAACATACATTTGGAAGGGTAAGCCACCTCGCCTTAAATCAGTATTAAATTCTAACATAATATTCAATAAAAAATTGTTTTCCTACTTTTATATTCCACATAGTTATCATATTTGCTTTTGTGCATAAGTATTATTATTCATTAAGAAAGTACAAGTTTCCAAAGTACAGTTTTATTTGCTCTGAAAGATGCCATTGCATTTTATTCATAACTGGTGTATTTATATTTGTAATGTACCCAGTAATGATTTATAAGCAGTGTTTCAGTTCAGGACACATTAGAAGAAGTTTCTGCACACAGTCAGGGAATGTTTACATTCCTCTCTGCTACAATTAAGTAAAGTAGTAGCAGTAGGGTATTGTACCGTGTTAGCCATCAGTAAAAGTTTTAAATCAGGATGATACCATTTATTGGCTAACTAAAAATAAATAAAAATAAGCGAGCTTTCGGCCTTGCAGCCTTCGTCGGGCTTATATCCTGTTAGTTTGCAAGCTGGTGGTACAGACAGCTATATACATGCAACATCAAAAAGGAAAACAGATATTTTTTTTAAGCATAAATACATGTCATTAAGATGCCTTAATTCAAACAGACCATCTCAATGGGGTTAGAGGTTGTTAGCTAAGATAAGGATCCTTGTTTACGCCATGCTCACAGACCTAGGATTAGGATTGACCCAGAGGTATCATAAACAAGATAATGTTATCACCAATTTGGATGAGGATATCCCTGCAGGGAGCATTCTATTGAAAAGTAAGTCCTGTGTTTAACCCTTTGAATGCTGTTCTGCTAACAAAAATTGTGGTAGTATATTATATGCTATAAATAAACTTTTAGAGCAAAGAAGAAATGCTGGGTTGTATACCACTTTAAGGGAGATATTCTGTTTTGTCCAAAGCAAGAAGGGGAATTAGCTTTACCTAATGTGTGAAGATACTACTATGCCTCAATTTTAACCAAAACTATTGACTGGAATACACATTACAAATGTAAACAGTGGACGGATCTAGAAGAGGCTCTCATGTGCTACCCCCTACCGAGTTTAACCACTTGAGGACCGCCCCCAGCCGATGGGAGGCGGCAAAGACCGGGCCCAAACGACCGCAATACGCCCATCGGCGGGGGCGGCATCAGCAGTGGCTGTGCGGCGATCGCGTCATCAATGACGCGATCGCCGCCGGCAATAGGCTCCGCCCACTCTGCACGGAAACCCGCCGGCCAATTAGCAGCGCCGGCGGGTTTCAAATGCGGCGATCCGGCCAATCAGAGGAGTATAATACACTTTGTTATTGTAACAAAGTGTATTATACTGGCTGCCTCCTCCGCTGATGGTCACTCGTCGTGCGACCATCAGAGAGGACGGCAGCCTTGCAGCTAAGTATAACAAAACACACCTTTAGCTACACAGACCCCCCGATCGCCCACCCCAGCCCTCAGAACCCCCCTGACCACCCCAGCACACCAGCATCTGCACCCCACCACCCACCTAAAAACCCATCAATCACTCCCTGTCACTATCTAGGGACGCTATCCCCTAGGTTAGGTCCCTAACTGCCTCCTAGGGTCCCCTGATCACCCCCCCTACCCTCAGATCCCCCCCAGACCCCCCTCCCAGACCACCCCCCTGTATGCTGTATACAGCTATATAGCTGTCTTACCCACTGATCACCTGTCTATCACCCATCTATCACCTGTCTATCACCCCTTGTCACCACCACCCATCAGCGCAGACCCTAAACTGTCCCTTGGGGGCACCTGATCACCCACCCAGACCCTCAGATTGCCCTCAGACCCCCCCCCTCCTGATAACCTCCCCAGTGCATTGTTTACATCTATTCTCCTCTGTAATCCCTCACTGATCTCCTATCGTCACCCCCTGTGTCTGCCACCCACCAGATCAGGACCCAGTCTGCCCCGTGCGGGCACCTAATCAACCCACCACACCCTTAGATCGCCCTCAGCCCCCCCCCCCCCAATCACCTTCCCAGTGCATTGTATTTGATTGTGCTGCAATTGTATTTGATTGTGCTGACATTCAATTTCATTGTGCTGACATTCAATTTTATTGTGCTGTAATTGTATTTGATTGTCCCGTGATTTTTTTTGATTGTCCCGTGATTGCCCTGTGATTGCCCTTTGATTGGCCTGTGATCGTCTTTGATTGTCCCGTGATCGGCTTTGATTGTCCCGTGATCGGCTTTGATTGTCCCGTGATCGGCTTTGATTGCCCTGTGATTGGCCTGTGATCGGCTTTGATTGTGTCGTGATTGGTTTGATTGCCCTGTGATTGGCCTGTGATTGGCCTGTGATTTGCTTTGATTGGCCTGTGATTTGCTTTGATTGTGTCGTGATTGGTTTGATTGCCCTGTGATTGACTTTGATTGTCCCGGGAATTGAGTGCCCTGTGATTGGCCTGCGATTGCCCTGTGATTGCCTTTGATTGTCCTGTGATTGTTTCTGATTGCCTCCGATTCCCCACTCGCCACCACCCCCCTGTCACTATCCAAGTGATCTAAAAACAGTGAAAACTGTCACTTTTTTAGTATCACTAGTGTTAGCAGTTAGGCCAGTTAGCTAGGCCCCTTTGTAAGTGTCAGTTAGTGCTCAGCCCACTGCACCACAGTCACTAATTAGCGTCATCACTGTCGCTAATCAACATTGGTACTATATAGTATCTGTAAGTGATCATTACTGATCGCAGTCAGATCTATTAGGGTCACTAGGATCCACAAAAAAAAACGCAGTGTTTGCCCGATCAGGCCTGATCGTTCGCCTGCACTTGCGTTCAGCCCGCCCCACCGCAGTGACAGAATTTTTTTTCTGATCACTGCAAAAAACACTGTACAATAGCTGTGGCACTGTAAACCTCAGTTTTGATTTATTTTTTTTATCAAAACTCAGTGAGCACAGCTTTCTACCTCTCAAATACTCCCTTTTGCTAGGTAGGTGCTCTTTTTTCTGCGTAGTCTCAGAGGAATACCCCCTAAATTTAGCAGCCCACCATGGCAAGAAAGGGGTATTCCGATGATGAGGTTCTCAGGTACATGGCCCAGTCGGATGAGGACGATTGGGACGCCTCATTCGACGAATCTTCCGGGTCAGAGTTTGAACCTGAATTGAGCAGTGGCTCACTGACCGATAGTGATGACGAGGTTGAGGTCCCGGCTAAAGCCAGGCGTACCACACCCCATGTTGTTGGACCGCAGGTGGCGCAGGATCAGCCTCAAGGGCAGCAGAGTGGTGTTCGTGCTGGTCTGAGATTTCATGGTGGGGCAGGCACGAGCAGCACAACATCTCCTGGACCTAGCACCAGTACTTCCGTAGACCCTGGTGAAGTGGCGAGCACCAGCATGGAAGTTGAAACTGGTTCGGTGGCACGTGCAGTAAGATCCCAGTCGCAGCCACCAAGAAGACGGGCCCGTACTACCCCTAATTTACCAGAGGTGCTGGCAAACCCAAATTGGCAATCCCCTGATTCCGCCGCACCCGTACTTCCCCTTTCACCGTCCAGTCTGGAGTCCAGGTGGAGACAGATAATCTAGGATCGGCCCTAGACTTTTTCTATCTGTTCTTCACCCAGGATCTCTTGGACTTAATTGTAGCAGAGACCAACCGTAAGGCCACACAATATATAACCGCCAATCCAGAAAAGTACCTTGCCCAGCCTTTTCGGTGGAAACCAGTCCAAGTTTCCGAAATGAACATTTTTTTGGGCCTTCTCCTTCACACGGGACTAGTAAAGCAGAATGTGTTGCGGTCTTATTGGTCTACGGACCCAGCACATCATGTTCCCCTGTACTCTGCTGCCATGTCCAGGACACGATTTGAGAACATCCTGCTCTTCCTGCACTTCAATGACAACGAAACCTGTCATCGAAGTGACCACCCTGCTTTTGACCGGCTCCACAAAATTCGACCCCTCATAGACCACCTGTCATCCAGATTTGCAGATGCTTATACCCCTGACCAGGACATCTGCGTAGACGAGTCCCTCATACGCTTTACCGGGCGCCTTCGCATCAAACAGTACATCCCAAACAAGCGCGCCCGGTATGGGGTGAAACTGTATAAGCTCTGTGAAACGGCCACAGGCTATACATCTTATTTTAGGGTCTATGAGGGAAAAGACTCAAAATTGGAGCCGGTCGGATGCCCTGACTACCTGGGGAGCAGTGGAAAGGTTGTGTGGGACTTGGTGTCACCCTTGTTCCAGAAGGGGTACCATCTTTTTGTGGACAATTATTACACAAGTGTGGCCCTCTTTCAGCACTTAAAAATAGAAAAAATCCGATGCTGTGGCACCGTGCGGCCTAGTCGCCGGGGCTTCCCCCAACGGCTCATTACCACCAGACTTCAACGGGGGCAGAGGGCCGCCTTGTGTGCTGACGACCTGCTCGCGGTGAAATGGAAGGACAAGAGGGAGGTTTACTTCCTGTCCACCATTCACGCAGACACGACAGTTGAAATTCAACGGCGAACTAAGGTCATTGAAAAACCCCTTGTCGTCCACGAGTATAATACTAACATGGGAGGGGTGGACTTCAATGACCAGAGGTTAGCGCCCTATTTAGTTGCCCGAAAAACAAGACGCTGGTATAAAAAAGTGTCTTTTTACCTCATTCAATTGGCAATTTACAACAGCTTTGTTCTCTACAGTAAGGCTGGGAGAACTGGCTCGTTTATTCAATTTAATAAACAGATCGTGATGGAACTCCTGTATCCAGGAGGTGCCGTGGCCCAACCCCAAGATGCAACTAGCCGGCTGCATGGAAGGCATTACGCCTATCCAATTCCGACTACCCCAGGTCAACGAATCCGAAGAAAACGCTGTCGTGTCTGCAGCAGGGCTGGAATAAGGCGTGACACCACTGTTTATTGTTCCACCTGTCCTGACCAGCCTGGCCTATGCCTAGGGGAGTGTTTTGAGAGGTACCACGAGCAGGTACACTATTAGAGAGTAGGGAACTCCACACACAGCGGTAGGCACACAAGGGTCTCTCAGTGCTATTTCACACTGTTGCGATGCGTTAGGGCAAAATGCCTAGCAAAAGTCACACTTTGCGGTCCCCCCCTACGCCGGAAGTGCTTGACTTAACGCTAGTGCATGCCTACGTTACTGCGTCGCTTCTGTGGCAATATCGATCGGCGCGGAAGTCATGTTAGTCTATGGCGACGCAGTTCATTCCTAGGCCGAATGCTACTCTTGTGGTATTGCCTGAAGGTCTGTTTTGGACGATACGGTGCAGCGGGCTCGACCCACCGGATATGTCAATATGCAGTGTGAAACCAAACATCGGGTTTCCAGAGACCCTAATACACAGGGCTGCCAGAAACCTCTCCTTTCACTTGGGACAAATTGCGTAATGTATTTCGCCACAACTCTGTGCAATTTGCACTTCGCACATTGTTCCATGGGGGAGGAGAGGTTTGTCCTCGGGAGGTAAGTTAAAAAAAAACAAAAAACAGGTAAGCAAAGAAGTTAATGTTTGGTTTGCAATGTTAAGTTTTTTATTAAAAAAGTTCAAAGGTTATTAATGTTAATGAAGTAATTGCTTTGCTGCTTGCTTGTTTTTTGTTTTTTTTTTTCTCTTTTTCCATCCAATAACCTTCCAGGTGGACCGAGCGAATGACTAACCAGCTGCAGTACTGATGGTGCATCCTGACAGAACGTTGCGCGTCTGTCAGCTTACACACAAGTCGGTGCATGCAGCGCTGCAGGACGAGATTTCTCCTCCGCAGTCAAAAAGATACGTTTGCCGAGGCATATGGGCCGAGGAGTGGTGTTGGGGATTCATATGCTTTGGCAAACACTTTGTATCAAAAAAGAACTCTGGCAATGATTTGTTCATCCACATCGATCGGTGTGAATGGATAAATCAGGTTTGCCAGGGCATACGAGCTGGTGGGTTTGGATTTTTGGGGCGGCAGCTCCTATGTCCTGGCAGACGCCTTCCCCTCCTTTTTGTATTGTTTTGTCTTTTTTTCTTCTCTCTTTTTTTCTATCCAGACCGTCAATCAGCTGCAGCACTGATGGTGCATCCTGACAGAACATTGCGCGTCTGTCAGCTTACACACAAGTCGGTGCATGCAGCGCTGCAGGACGAGATTTCTCCTCCGCAGTCAAAAAGATACGTTTGCCGAGGCATATGGGCCGAGGAGTGGTGTTGGGGATTTATATGCTTTGGCAAACACTTTGTATCAAAAATGAACTCTGGCAATGATTTGTTCATCCACATCGATCGGTGTGAATGGATAAATCAGGTTTGCCAGGGCATACGAGCTGGTGGGTTTGGATTTTTGGGGCGGCAGCTCCTATGTCCTGGCAGACGCCTTCCTCCTCTTTTTTTTTTTTTTTCAAAATTTTTTGGCAGATATTTTTTCATCCACATTGATTGATTGTTTGACGTTCATTTTTCCTTTCAGCCCACAGTGCATTACCCTTATGCCCAATATAAGGAGTATAGCAGAAACTCCTAATACTGGCCATACATGTAATGATTGCAGAGACCCTAAAATGCCAGGACAGACCCCACGAATGATGCCATTTTGGAAAGAGGACACCCCAAAGTATTCCGTGAGGTGCATGGTGAGTTCATAGAATGTTTTATTTTTTGTCACAAGTTAGCAGAAATTGTGGTTTTGTGTTTTTTTTTTTTTTTTTTCACAAAATGTCATTTTCCGCTAACTTGTGACAAAAAATAAAATTTTCTATGAACTCACCATGGCCCTCATGGAATACCTTAGCATGTATTCTTTCCAAAATGGGGTCATTTGTGGGGTTTGTTAACTGTCCTGGCAAGTGGGCGGGGTGCTAAATTTTGAGCACCCCTGTAAAGCCTAAAGGTACTCATTGGACTCTGGGCCCCTTAGCGCAGTTAGGGTGCAAAAAAGTGCCACACATGTGGTATCGCCGTACTCGGGAGAAGTAGTACAATGTGTTTTGGGGTGTATTTTTACACATACCCATGCTGGGTGGGAGAAATACCTCTGTAAATGACAATCTTTGATTTTTTTACACACAATTGTCCATTTACAGAGTTATTTCTCCCACCCAGCATGGGTATGTGTAAAAATACACCCCAAAACACATTGTACTACTTCTCCCGAGTACGGCGATACCACATGTGTGGCACTTTTTTGCACCCTAACTGCGCTAAAGGGCCCAAAGTCCAATGAGTATCTTTAGGATTTCACAGGTCATTTTGCGGAATTTGATTTCCAGACTACTCCTCACGGTTTAGGGCCCCTAAAATGCCAGGGCAGTATAGGAACCCCACAAATGACCCCATTTTAGAAAGAAGACACCCCAAGGTATTCCGTTAGGAGTATGGTAAGTTCATAGAAGATTTTATTTTTTGTCAAAAGTTAGCGGAAAATTGATTTTTATTGTTTTTTTCACAAAGTGTCATTTTCCACTAACTTGTGACAAAAAATAAAATCTTCTATGAACTCACCATACTCCTAACGGAATACCTTGGGGTGTCTTCTTTCTAAAATGGGGTAATTTGTGGGGTTCCTATACTGCCCTGGCATTTTAGGGGCCCTAAACCGTGAGGAGTAGTCTGGAAATCAAATTCCGCAAAATGACCTGTGAAATCCTAAAGATACTCATTGGACTTTGGGCCCTTTAGCGCAGTTAGGGTGCAAAAAAGTGCCACACATGTGGTATTGCCGTACTCGGGAGAAGTAGTATAATGTGTTTTGGGGTGTATTTTTACACATACCCATGCTGGGTGGGAGAAATATCTCTGTAAATGACAATCTTTTGATTTTTTTACACACAATTGTCCATTTACAGAGTTATTTCTCCCACCCAGCATGGGTATGTGTAAAAATACACCCCAAAACACATTGTACTACTTCTCCCGAGTACGGCGATACCACATGTGTGGCACTTTTTTGCACCCTAACTGCGCTAAAGGGCCCAAAGTCCAATGAGTATCTTTAGGATTTCACAGGTCATTTTGCGGAATTTGATTTCCAGACTACTCCTCACGGTTTAGGGCCCCTAAAATGCCAGGGCAGTATAGGAACCCCACAAATGACCCCATTTTAGAAAGAAGACACCCCAAGGTATTCCGTTAGGAGTATGGTAAGTTCCTAGAAGATTTTATTTTTTGTCAAAAGTTAGCGGAAAATTGATTTTTATTGTTTTTTTCACAAAGTGTCATTTTCCACTAACTTGTGACAAAAAATAAAATCTTCTATGAACTCACCATACTCCTAACGGAATACCTTGGGGTGTCTTCTTTCTAAAATGGGGTAATTTGTGGGGTTCCTATACTGCCCTGGCATTTTAGGGGCCCTAAACCGTGAGGAGTAGTCTGGAAATCAAATTCCGCAAAATGACCTGTGAAATCCTAAAGATACTCATTGGACTTTGGGCCCCTTAGCGCAGTTAGGGTGCAAAAAAGTGCCACACATGTGGTATTGCCGTACTCGGGAGAAGTAGTATAATGTGTTTTGGGGTGTATTTTTACACATACCCATGCTGGGTGGGAGAAATATCTCTGTAAATGACAATCTTTTGATTTTTTTACACACAATTGTCCATTTACAGAGATATTTCTCCCACCCAGCATGGGTATGTGTAAAAATACACCCCAAAACACATTGTACTACTTCTACCGAGTACGGCGATACCACATGTGTGGCACTTTTTTGCACCCTAACTGCGCTAAAGGGCCCAAAGTCCAATGAGTATCTTTAGGATTTCACAGGTCATTTTGCGGAATTTGATTTCCAGACTACTCCTCACGGTTTAGGGCCCCTAAAATGCCAGGGCAGTATAGGAACCCCACAAATGACCCCATTTTAGAAAGAAGACACCCCAAGGTATTCCGTTAGGAGTATGGTAAGTTCATAGAAGATTTTATTTTTTGTCAAAAGTTAGCGGAAAATTGATTTTTATTGTTTTTTTCACAAAGTGTCATTTTCCACTAACTTGTGACAAAAAATAAAATCTTCTATGAACTCACCATACTCCTAACGGAATACCTTGGGGTGTCTTCTTTCTAAAATGGGGTCATTTGTGGGGTTCCTATACTGCCTTGGCATTTTAGGGGCCCTAAACCGTGAGGAGTAGTCTGGAAATCAAATTCCGCAAAATGACCTGTGAAATCCTAAAGATACTCATTGGACTTTGGGCCCTTTAGCGCAGTTAGGGTGCAAAAAAGTGCCACACATGTGGTATTGCCATACTCGGGAGAAGTAGTATAATGTGTTTTGGGGTGTATTTTTACACATACCCATGCTGGGTGGGAGAAATATCTCTGTAAATGACACTCTTTTGATTTTTTTACACACAATTGTCCATTTACAGAGTTATTTCTCCCACCCAGCATGGGTATGTGTAAAAATAAACCCCAAAACACATTGTACTACTTCTCCCGAGTACGGCGATACCACATGTGTGGCACTTTTTTGCACCCTAACTGCGCTAAAGGGCCCAAAGTCCAATGAGTATCTTTAGGATTTCACAGGTCATTTTGCGGAATTTGATTTCCAGACTACTCCTCACGGTTTAGGGCCCCTAAAATGCCAGGGCAGTATAGGAACCCCACAAATGACCCCATTTTAGAAAGAAGACACCCCAAGGTATTCCGTTAGGAGTATGGTAAGTTCATAGAAGATTTTATTTTTTGTCAAAAGTTAGCGGAAAATTGATTTTTATTGTTTTTTTTCACAAAGTGTCATTTTCCACTAACTTGTGACAAAAAATAAAATCTTCTATGAACTCACCATACTCCTAACGGAATACCTTGGGGTGTCTTCTTTCTAAAATGGGGTCATTTGTGGGGTTCCTATACTGCCCTGGCATTTTAGGGGCCCTAAACCGTGAGGAGTAGTCTTGAAACGAAATTTCTCAAAATTACCTGTGAAATCCTAAAGGTACTCATTGAACTTTGGGCCCTTTAGCGCAGTTAGGGTGCAAAAAAGTGCCACACATGTGGTATCGCCGTACTCAGGAGAAGTAGTATAATGTGTTTTGGGGTGTATTTTTACACATACCCATGCTGAGTGGGAGAAAGATCTCTGTAAATGGACAATTGTGTGTAAAAAAAATTAACAAATTGTCATTTACAGAGATATTTCTCCCACCCAGCATGGGTATGTGTAAAAATACACCCCAAAACACATTATACTACTTCTCCTGAGTACGGCAATACCACATGTGTGGCACTTTTTTGCAGCCTAACTGCGCTAAGGGGCCCAAAGTCCAATGAGCACCTTTAAGCTTTACAGGGGTGCTTACAATTTAGCACCCCCCAAAATGTCAGGACAGTAAACACACCCCACAAATGACCCCATTTTGGAAAGTAGACCCTTCAAGGTATTCAGAGAGGGGCATGGTGAGTCCGTGGTAGATTTCATTTTTTTTTGTTGCAAGTTAGAAGAAATGGAAACTTTTTTTTTTTGTTTGTTTGTCACAAAGTGTCATTTTCCGCTTACTTGTGACAAAAAATAATATCTTCTATGAACTCACTATGCCTCTCAGTGAATACTTTGGGATGTCTTCTTTCCAAAATGGGGTCATTTGGGGGGTATTTATACTATCCTGGAATTCTAGCCCCTCATGAAACATGACAGGGGGTCAGAAAAGTCATAGATGCTTGAAAATGGGAAAATTCACTTTTTGCACCATAGTTTGTAAACGCTATAACTTTTACCCAAACCAATAAATATACACTGAATGGGTTTTTTTTTATCCAAAACATGTTTGTCCACATTTTTCGCGCTGCATGTATACAGAAATTTTACTTTATTTGAAAAATGTCAGCACAGAAAGTTAAAAAAATCATTTTTTTGCCAAAATTCATGTCTTTTTTGATGAATATAATAAAAAGTAAAAATCGCAGGAGCAATCAAATAGCACCAAAAGAAAGCTTTATTAGTGAGAAGAAAAGGAGCCAAAATTCATTTAGGTGGTAGGTTGTATGAGCGAGCAATAAACCGTGAAAGCTGCAGTGGTCTGAATGGAAAAAAAGTGGCCGGTCCTTAAGGGGTAGAAAGACTGTGGTCCTCAAGTGGTTAAAGTGGACCCTTCAGAAACCAAAGGCAAAGTGGCAGCTTCCTCTTCTAAGCCAGGTGACCCTGAACGTCTTCCATAACGCTAATAAAGCACTAAATATAGCACCGGGACCATCATCCCTGATGCCTGTTTCAGATAACCCAGACATAGGAGGGGACAGAGCAGGATATGCAGGCAACAGGCGACGTAGGCATAGGCAACTGAGATTCTCAGATATGTGTACTGGGGGCAATGGGTGTCCTTGATAGATGTCTGCCGGAAACCGAACTGCACAAATATTAACTGGTGGTGGGAATACCTTCAGAATTGACATTATTTGATGATGCGGGGTGTGGATCCATTGCAGGTTAGACAATGCATGGACTTGAAGATCTTTGTAAAGGCGTGGGCCTGATTAAAAAGACATCTCTAAATCTATGAGCTACTCACCATGTTGGCAATCCTTGCAATGCTGTTCTTCCACTCCTGGGAAACAGAGCTGGGGAGGACCTTATCCCCAGCGCAGAGAACCAACATTTGCATATTTACACACAAAACCTCGCGTGCAGTGAGAATACAAGAGATCAATTACAAAATTGAGGGAGTTACAGTATGTGGGTAATATGTTCTTAAAAATCTTGCGAATAGGTGAGGGTATGGATTGCATTCTTAGAGTGTTTTATATGCTTTGAGCAGTCATACGCCTGGAGATTTTGTGACTAATACTAGATGATGCTTTCATCCACAATTGCGGAGCTACTGTGTCTATTTATGGAATGCATATTGTGGAATGTTTCATGATATTGTCTGTTGTGATCCTGTATATTTATATTGACTTATGTTGATTCTTCTCAACAGTTATCTGACGTAATTTGTTAATCTTTTTCGGAAAATAAAGAGTCTAAAAAATTTAAAAAAAAAAAATCAACGCACAAACTATTTCTGGAAGCTAACGTCCTCCATTTGCTACATTTGCTTTGAATGCAATTTATGTAATCTGCCTGTGTTTTGGACTCTGCACATCTATGCAGCTGGTCAATTTGGGTGCAGCCTCCATTTGAAAGTGCTGCCAATTTCTTCCTGTTGTACAAAATGGTCTACTTGTGGCTAGCTGCATCCATGTGTATCAATTTGCATTCAATTTATCTAGATTAGGGTTTAGTGCTTAGATTGCATCTGATTTGTATTCAAGGTGTGTATTTAAGTCCCTGGAGGGCGCCACACACCTCTGTTGGTATTATGCAGCATGTTGGGGTATTCTTTGCATCTATATTGCCCACTGACACCAGTGATGATACTTGTTGCAGTATATATGTGGGTTGTTTGCTGCGTGTCATATGTAGGGTAATTATTGCATTTCAGATGTGTGGGGGCAGGATGGGGGGGAGGATCGTCCTCACAATGTTTGCTTCATGCAGCAAAAAGTCTAGAACTGGCCCTGGCAATATATACATATAAGAGCATTTGAAATCCTCCACAAGCGTATAATTTAGGTAGAACCCAGGTTAGGTGCAATGCACCGGTAGAGGGCAATTCCCACCGGCAGATGGAGCTGTGGAGTGCAGACGAGCCCTGCCTCTGCCCTGCCACAGGTGTCAGATGGAAATTGTACGAGCAGGATCAAGCAGGGCTGAATAGCCCTCAAAGAGAAATAGCACAGGGACAGACAGAATGTTAACTATAATCAGAGAAAAAGCATGTGTGCATCAACCAAGTGAACCTGGCAAATCTGGCTTTGCATGGGGGCAATGGGAAGCCTCCTCGTGGCGCCCCTGGATAGTGCTGTATAGCATGAACTAATTCCCGCAGGGCGATTGTTTTGCGGTTTTTGGTTTTGACCCTGCATATTTAGGCATGCGAAAGCAAATGCTTATTTGCATGAGCAATGTCTCGTGATTAGCCAATAGGCCAAATTTGCAAAGCCAGATTAGTCAGGTTCACTTGGTTGATGCACACATGCTTTTTCTCTGATTATAGTTAGCATTGCATTTCTTTCTTCTGAGGGCAGGTAGTGAGTGGCTTGTTTTAGGAGGTGAGAGCCCTGGAGCAGGCTATTTGCGCCTGTCCGCCCCTTATGTGTCGCGCCCAGGTTATGCGCATATAGCAGAACGCAATGGACGTTGAGGTAAGTGCCTGTTTTTAATCCTGGGAGGTGTGTGCGGGCGGCTCTTCCCGGCGCTGGCCACGCTGGGGAGATCGCCTGCACCCCCTGGCCTCCACCTCCGGGGTGCCGCTGTGTGGGTTCCAGGCGGTGAGAGTGCCTGGGACCCCCGCGGCCCCCCGGTTGTATGGGGGCAATGGGAAGCCTCCTCGTGGCGCCCCTGGATAGTGCTGTATAGCATGAACTAATTCCCGCAGGGCGATTGTTTTGCGGTTTTTGGTTTTGACCCTGCATATTTAGGCATGCGAAAGCAAATGCTTATTTGCATGAGCAATGTCTCGTGATTAGCCAATAGGCCAAATTTGCAAAGCCAGATTAGTCAGGTTCACTTGGTTGATGCACACATGCTTTTTCTCTGATTATAGTTAGCATTGCATTTCTTTCTTCTGAGGGCAGGTAGTGAGTGGCTTGTTTTAGGAGGTGAGAGCCCTGGAGCAGGCTATTTGCGCCTGTCCGCCCCTTATGTGTCGCGCCCAGGTTATGCGCATATAGCAGAACGCAATGGACGTTGAGGTAAGTGCCTGTTTTTAATCCTGGGAGGTGTGTGCGGGCGGCTCTTCCCGGCGCTGGCCACGCTGGGGAGATCGCCTGCACCCCCTGGCCTCCACCTCCGGGGTGCCGCTGTGTGGGTTCCAGGCGGTGAGAGTGCCTGGGACCCCCGCGGCCCCCCGGTTGTATGGGGGCAATGGGAAGCCTCCTCGTGGCGCCCCTGGATAGTGCTGTATAGCATGAACTAATTCCCGCAGGGCGATTGTTTTGCGGTTTTTGGTTTTGACCCTGCATATTTAGGCATGCGAAAGCAAATGCTTATTTGCATGAGCAATGTCTCGTGATTAGCCAATAGGCCAAATTTGCAAAGCCAGATTAGTCAGGTTCACTTGGTTGATGCACACATGCTTTTTCTCTGATTATAGATAGGACAGACAGAATGTGTGTTCACCAATCTAGTCGCCCCCCCAGCGACGGTGAACACACATCAACGGAAAGAAAGCGCGATTGCAATCGCAAGAACGGCGATTGCCAACAGACACCAGACTGAGAAGGACAGAACACGAGAGTAGCAAAGGCACAGCAAACAAGAATCAGAACAATAAAGAAAATAAAAAACGCTAACTAAACGCGAACACCGCACTCATTCGCAACAGCGAACTCGTTTCTGCACGATCACCGCGTGATAGGCACCCAGTGATAAGCGTGCCACCCTAACTAACCAATGACACACAAACACAAAGTAGAGAACGCGAACGCTTGCTAACGGTTACCTCACCGAGCCTACAGCAAGCGTCCGTAAAAGACAGAGAGGAGGAGCGGCCAGCAGCAACCGCAACTCTGGCCTACACTCCCAGACAGAGTTCAGAAGGAACCACCGCTGCTACTAGTAGAGCGAGTGCGATCCAGACAGACAAACAGATGGGGCTACCAGTAGCAACCGCTGCTCTGGTTAGCACCCCTGAGGCAGAATACAGAAGTAGGCACTGCCACTACCACTAGGGCAAGTGCGATCCAAGCAGATGGAGCAGCCAGTAGCAACCGCAGCTCTGGCCTACACTCCCAGACAGACAGAACGATTTCCTGTCGACCGCCGCTGGTGACAGGACAATCGCGACAGGAAGACTGTACAGGCAAAACAGATAATACAATCAGACTACACTAGAGGGAATGCCTAGTACAGTCCCAAGAATTACTCTAACATAATCTTTAACAAACAGGCAAGGCTGACACTCTAGGAGTGTTTCCCAGTAACAAACCATTCAAATGACCAGCAAAGGATTCTGGGAGAACATGGTATTTATACTGCCAGCCTTCAAAGGAGGCAGCTAGGCAATAGAGTTGGGCCGAACGGTTCGCCTGCGAACGGTTCCATGCGAACTTCAGTGGTTTGCGTTCGCGTCCCGCAGGCGAACCTTTGCGGAAGTTCGGTTCGCCCCATAATGCACATGGAGGGTCAACTTTGACCCTCTACATCACAGTCAGCAGGCCCAGTGTAGCCAATTAGGCTACACTAGCCCCTGGAGCCCCACCCCCCCTTATATAAGGCAGGCAGCGGCGGCCATTACGGCCACTCGTGTGCCTGCATTAGTCAGAGTAGGGCGAGCTGCTGCAGACTGTCTCTCAGGGAAAGATTAGTTAGGCTTAGCTTGTTCCTGTCTGGCTGCATACCTGTTCTGTGAACCCACCACTGCATACCTGTGCTGTGAACCCACCACTGCATACCTGTGCTGTGAACCCACCACTGCATACCTGTGCTGTGAACCCACCACTGCATACCTGTGCTGTGAACCCACCACTGCATACCTGTTCTGTTCAGTGGACCCGCCACTGTATACCTGTTCATTGAACCCACCACTGCATACCTGTGCTGTGAACCCACCACTGCATACCTGTGCTGTGAACCCACCACTGCATACCTGTGCTGTGAACCCACCACTGCATACCTGTTCTGTTCAGTGGACCCGCCACTGCATACCTGTTCTGTTTAGTGAACCGCCACTGTATACCTGTTCTGTTTAGTGAACCCGCCACTGCATACCTGTTCTGTTCAGTGGACCCACTGCATCAGTGCGCATACCTGTTCAGTTAAGTGAACCCGCCACTGCATACCTGTTCTGTTCAGTGGACCCGCCACTGCATACCTGTTCTGTTTAGTGAACCCGCCACTGCATACCTGTTCTGTTCAGTGAACCCACCGCATCAGTGCGCATACCTGTGCAGTTAAGTGAACCCGCCACTGCATACCTGTTCTGTTCAGTGAACCGCCACTGTATACCTGTTCTGTTTAGTGAACCCGCCACTGCATACCTGTTCTGTTCAGTGGACCCGCCACTGCATACCTGTTCTGTTCAGTGAACCCACCGCATCAGTGCGCATACCTGTGCAGTTAAGTGAACCCGCCACTGCATACCTGGTTTTTCGGGTGCGTGTACATGACTGCCTAATTTTTCTGGCTGCACTGCGGGCAGCTGCAACAACAAAAGAAAAGGCATGTACATGCGCCCATTCCCCTTCGTGATCATTACCTTGCCGTGGTGAAGGGGCTTGCGTATCACAATGGAGCAATGACCGGCGCCTAGATGAGTGTCTCGGGGCGACACCCACGATAATAAGGTCGTTGCCTCATTGTGGTCAGACCAAATTTGATCAGCTGGACAGTCACTGTTCTGTCATTCAGCTACATCAGCCAGGTGACCATATGGGCTGTAAAGCCACCAAAACCTGCACTCTCGCCATGGTGCGCACCAGTAAAGCACGGCCGTCACTACACAAACAGCTGTTTGCGGTGCGTTACACGATGAGTTTGGTGTGTCAGTGTGAAGCAGTACCTTAATTACACTACCTGATTGATGTATACACATGCAAGATGTTTGAAAGCACTTTAGGCCTGTCATTTAGCATTCAATGTGATTTCTGCCCTTAAAACGCTGCTTTGCGTCAAATCCAGATTTTTCCCGGGGACTTTTGGCATGTATCCCACTCCGCCATCCCCCCTCCAGGTGTTAGACCCCTTGAAACATCTTTTCCATCACTTTTGTGGCCAGCATAACTATTTTTTTTTTCAAAGTTCGCATCCCCATTGAAGTCTATTGCGGTTCGCGAACTTTAACGCGAACCGAACCTTTCACGAAAGTTCGCGAACCCGGTTCGCGAACCGAAAATCGGAGGTTCGGCCCAACTCTACTAGGCAATTTGCATGACAAGTGTATGCAAATTCCTCAGCAGCAGAGCAAGTCTGCAACTTGCAAAGTAAAGACAGGTCTCTTTTCCAGAGACCTGCAGCCCTCAGACTTAAGGAATGGTCAAACAGCTGTCTGCCTGTGCAGACAGCTGAGCGGATCATTACACATAACAATAAATGTCCTAAATAATTCTTTATACCAGTGCTGGTCGTAATGGAGAAAGCTACGCTTACGGATCATTACGCGTAATTTTACGCTATTACGCATTACGAAATTACGCTTACGGCATAGACATTCAATTTCGGTACATGTCTATAATTACGCATAGCACTTACGCAATTACGCGTAAGTATACCGTAATTCAGGTTATTACGTTATAGGCTTACGCGTAAAATCCTACTAGCAATTAATGCGTAAGGTCATGCTGCCAAGCGGAAAAGTTGACGCATGGATCAATGTTAGGTAGCCGCCGACTTTAAGGGTTAATAGAAAAGCCCCCTTAAGTGCTAAGAGCCTCAAATTTGGAGAATATATTAAGGAGATCAGAAGGAATAAGAGGAAAAACAAATTTTTCAAAAAGACCTTATAGTTTTTGAGAAAATCGATGTTAAAGTTTCAAAGGAAAAATATATACATTTAAAAACCCGCCGACTTTAACGGTTAATAGCAAAGCCTGCTTAAAATTTAGGAACACCAAATTCACAGGGTATATTAAGGGGATCAGTGGGAATAAGAGGGAAAATTTTTTTTCAAAAAGACCTTATAGTTTTTGAGAAAATCGATTTTTAAGTTTCAAGGGCGAAAATGTCTTTTAAATGCGGAAAATGTCAGTTTTTTTTGCACAGGTAACAATAGTGTTTTATTTTCATAGATTCCCCCAAGTGGGAAGAATTTTACTTACTTCGTTCTGAGTGTGGGAAATATAAAAAAAAAACGACGTGGGGTCCCCCCTCCCAGACCTCTTTAACCCCTTGTCCCCCATGCAGACTGGGATAGCCAGAATGCAGAGCACCGGCCGCGTGGGGCTCCGCACCCTGACTATACCAGCCCGCATGGTCCATGGATTGGGGGGTCTCGGAAGGGGAGGGGCAGCCAAGCTTTCCCCTCCCCCTCCGAGCCCTTGTCCAATCCAAGGACAAGGGGCTCTTCTCCACCTTCGATGGGCGGTGGAGGTGGAGGCCGCGATTTCCTGGGGAGGGGTTCATGGTGATATCTGGGAGTCCCCTTTAAAAAGGGGTCCCCCAGATGCCCACCCCCCTCCCAGGAGAAATGAGTATAGAGGTACTTGTAGTACCCCTTACCCATTTCCTTTAAGAGTTAAAAGTAAATAAACACACAAACACATAGAAAAAGTATTTTAATTGAACAAAAAACATAACCACGAAAAAAGTCCTTTAATATTCTTAATTAACCATTAATACTTACCTGTCCCTTTAAAAGCCAGTTCCCACGCAATATCCTCGGAAATATACTAATCAGTTACAATGTAACAAAGTTATTACAATGTAACAACTTTGTTACTTTGTAACACCACCGCACCCGACGTCTCTCGCCGCTCACCCGCCGGTCGCCGCATACACGCTAAGTCCCCGCCGGCTCTCGCCGTCCACTCCGCCCACACCTGTCACTCATATACATGCTGGCACCCATGGGTGCCAGCATGTATATAGGTGACATGTGGGAGAGGCGGGGAGGGCAGCGGAGCCGGCGGGGACTTAGCGTCCCTTCACCCGACAGAGCTCTGAGCTATATTAGCTCAGAGCTCTCGAAAGCATCTTTGTATTTGGGCTCCAAGGAGCCCCATTGGTCCTTAGCAGACCAATGGGGTTCCTTCAAATCAGAAGGAACCCCATTGGTCTGCTAAGGACCAAT
Source organism: Hyperolius riggenbachi (assembly GCF_040937935.1). Lineage (NCBI taxonomy): Eukaryota > Metazoa > Chordata > Amphibia > Anura > Hyperoliidae > Hyperolius > Hyperolius riggenbachi. The sequence goes on along the minus strand of NW_027152505.1, from coordinate 78,228 downwards.
GGGGCTCCTTGGAGCCCAAATACAAAGATGCTTAGAGAGCTCTGAGCTATATAGCTCAGAGCTCTGTCGGGTCCTGCAGCACAGACGCAGCGGCGGCGGTGAGTGACGTCGGGTGCGGCGTAGTTACAATGTAACAAAGTTGTTACATTGTAATAACTTTGTTACATTGTAACTGATTAGTATATTTCCGAGGATATTGCGTGGGAACTGGCTTTTAAAGGGACAGGTAAGTATTAATGGTTAATTAAGAATATTAAAGGACTTTTTTCATGGTTATGTTTTTTGTTCAATTAAAATACTTTTTCTATGTGTTTGTGTGTTTATTTACTTTTAACTCTTAAAGGAAATGGGTAAGGGGTACTACAAGTACCTCTATACTCATTTCTCCTGGGAGGGGGGTGGGCATCTGGGGGACCCCTTTTTAAAGGGGACTCCCAGATGCCACCATGAAACCCTCCCCAGGAAATCGCGGCCTCCACCTCCACCGCCCATCGGAGGTGGAGACGAGCCCCTTGTCCTTGGATTGGACAAGGGCTCGGAGGGGGAGGGGAAAGCTTGGCTGCCCCTCCCCTTCCGAGACCCCCCAATCCATGGACCATGCGGGCTGGTATAGTCAGGGTGCGGAGCCCCACGCGGCCGGTGCTCTGCATTCTGGCTATCCCAGTCTGCATGGGGGACAAGGGGTTAAAGAGGTCTGGGAGGGGGGACCCCACGTCGTTTTTTTTTAATATTTCCCACACTCAGAACGAAGTAAGTAAAACTCTTCCCACTTGGGGGAATCTATGAAAATAAAACACTATTGTTACCTGTGCAAAAAAAACTGACATTTTCCGCATTTAAAAGACATTTTCGCCCTTGAAACTTAAAAATCGATTTTCTCAAAAACTATAAGGTCTTTTTGAAAAAAAATTTTTTCCTCTTATTCCCACTGATCCCCTTAATATACCCTGTGAATTTGGTGTTCCTAAATTTTAAGCAGGCTTTGCTATTAACCGTTAAAGTCGGCGGGTTTTTAAATGTATATATTTTTCCTTTGAAACTTTAACATCGATTTTCTCAAAAACTATAAGGTCTTTTTGAAAAAAATTTTTTTCCTCATATTCCTTCTGATCTCCTTAATATATTCTCCAAATTTGAGGCTCTTAGCACTTAAGGGGGCTTTGCTATTAACCCTTAAAGTCGGCGGCTTTTTTATATTATACGGGAGCGTAATATTACGCGATTACGGCAGACTGTGTAATTTCAATGGGAGTTTACTGTCTTACGCGTAATTTGTTACGCGTAAAACGTAACCCTACGGTCTACGCGTAATTAATTACGCGTAATACCGTAACCTTACACGTAACGCTTACGGTGCATTTGTAGTGAATTACGATGCGTAATTACGCTAATGCGTAATTTTGGACCAGCACTGCTTTATACACTGCTATGAGTGCTTACCAGTCCTCTTTAACTTTTTTAACTTTTGCAGTACTAAAAAGAATGCATTTTCGTGAATTTGTGCACACAATCGTGAATTTGCGTGCGAAAATGCGGCCGTTTTGTGTGAAAATTCGCTATTACATGTGAATATTTGCAATTACACGTGCAAATTCTCAACTGCGCACAAACGCGAAAATGCACGCGAAAACGCCCATGATATAAGTTATCATGGTTTAGTGAATCAAGCCCATGGTGTGGTGCAATTGTCCGGTGGCAGGGGAGCTTGCAGGAAAATTGCAACACACCATTTCATGTTTAAATTTGCCTATCTACGCCCCCCACTTAGTGACGTGCTCCTTGCTGGACTGAAAGTATGTCACTGAAATTTAAATGATCAGCGCATGCGCGCCGCACCACTATCACAACAATCTAAATAGATTATTGCTGTGCCATTGATTTCAATGCACTTGCATACTAAGTACTACCACTCGTGTCACTCAAAGTACTTTTGTCACATCGCGTTGCACCACAGGTAGTGTTGCTAGTCACATTGAGACTAATGGTCACTGCGAAGTAGGAGCAGCAAGATAGATAGATAGAGTCCTGAGGCGCAATAATGTGAAAGGGGCCTAAGAGTTCTATTAAAGTCATACTGTAGTGAAAGGACTGTGGAAGCTACATTAATTTCCATTTACATAATCCAAATTGCCTGGCTGTCTTGTTTCTCTGTTTAGCTTCATTAGCTCATAAACACACCTGAGGCAAGCATGTGGCTATTGTCAGGGCCAGATTTCTACTTTTTACCGCCCAAGGCCCACTCTCACCAGCCGCCCCCTGACCAACAACATCTCAACCAACCCCCCCGCCCCCCAAACTTACACAAACTATTCCCCAAACATAGTTTTAAAGGGAACCTGAAGCAAAATAAAGAAAATAGCAGTTCCTCCTGGTGCCCACTGTTCCAGCATTGGGACCTTCTGAGCAGCCCTCCTGTCTGTGTACAAGTGCAATTATATTGGGCATGCATGAGTAAGGTCTGCACATGCCCAGCAGCACAAAGCCACTTGTGCATGGCTTTTTTTTCTCACATAAGCAGCTTCATGCTGCTAGAAATGGGAAGACCGCTCTCACACATGTCCAGTATGATTGTGTTGGTACACAGAGAGGAGTGCAGCAACAAGGAAGAAGAAAGTCCCAGGCAGCAGTGGAGAGGTCTGAATATTGTCATGACCGCCTCCCCCCAGTATGGGTACCTAGATGATCCCCCTTTAAAGGTAACCAGATGACCCCCCTCCCATTCATGCCACAGAGGCACAGGTGCAGCAGAACTGGGGGCCACAGTATGTGTTAGAGGACCAGGATGGAAAGGGGGGCATACTATTAGAAGGATCATGAACATGGGAGTAGAGTATGAGGAGAGAGCAGGGGTATTGTATGAAAAAGGACTCATGGAGTGGGGGCAAAGCATAGTGAGAGGGACTACCGTAGAAACAGGCAGAAAAGTATAGAGGCTTGGGAATCAGGAATAGGTGGCATGGTATAGGAGGAGAAGGTGTTATAAGCCATTTTAAAAAGAGTAGGAACAGTGACACAGCATTGCAAGCAGCCTGCTATAACCCCAGGTCTGCAGCCTGTCAGAAAAATGATGGACACAATGACAGCACAAGTGATAGACACAGGGCAGATGACATCAGCAAAACAGGTAAGCGACTTACCATGCTGCATATATTCTGCATGGAGGGGGAGAGGAGTTTTATATGGAACCTCTCCTCCTTCATGCTGCAGCATGGTAAGTTACTAACTGTTTTTCTGACATCATCTTCCCTGTGTGTCCCTCATCATTCCAGCATGCACCGCAACAATTTTTTTCTGCAGGTTCTGTTTCAAAGTTCTAAAAATAGAACACAGAGGACAGAGGACAAAGCTCAGTCCAGGGCCACCAGTCCTCTAGCTCCCTTCCCCCTTCAGAACCTGCTGCCATCATCCAACATTGCTGCCCAGCACCGCATACAACACATACAAACACACTCTGTCCGCACCAGTCGCTCCATCATCTCTACACCGGACACTGTAACAGCGTCTTTGTTCCCATGGCAACATAACACGGAAGCCGGACGCATGTAGCACAGCGGCACCAGGGGTTGAGTGGCGGTGGGGACAGCATGTGTGGGCTACGGCACAACAGACATCACACTGGTGGCATCCAAATGTAGAATGCCAGAAAAAAGCAGCCAGGACCAGGCTTCCTCTAGGGTCCCTACGCCAGTGTCACCCCCTCTACTGTTTCCCATCATCTTGCCTGCCTACAGTCGCCACCAATCATTACTCAGCTCCCACCACCAGTCACTCACCAATCACACCGCAGCTTTGGCACTTCCTCAAGCTGCATCCACAGTTGATTGGCTGAACCTGAAGAGGGGGGCGGAGGGACTAGTGCTGAATGACAGCACGTAGTGCTGCAATGATGTGGCCTCTACTCCTGTTATATTAGTGAAGCTGCCCAGTGCCCGCTCTGTCCCTTTTTTAAGCTACCGCCGCTGCACACAGACATGATACTGTGGCTGAGCCTGAGAATAAACGTGGCACAGAACATTGTGGAGAATGGCATGGGTGGTGGTTGAAACACTGGCACTTGTTTGATAACCCGCCTCTTCCTTGGCTCCACCCTAGTCCTGGGCCTACGTGGCCTTCCTACAAATCCGGCCCTGGCTATTGTGGTAAGAATTTGGTCAGATCATCTGATCTGCATACTTGTGTTGAGTTAGTTGATGAACGTTTTGCAAGCAAAATATCAGCAGGAGATCAAAGCAAATTGCATTGTTTAAATAGAAATATATATGACAGCCTCCATATTCGTCTTCACTACAAGTCTCTTTAAGGTATTTAGAAAGAAAAAAGTCACTCAGGTTTGCTGTGAGGAAGGTGTTATATGTTTCATACCCTTACCATTACCTCATATGATTATGCATTGGTGCAGAGGCTGACATCAGGAGGACATGCCCACATTATGACTTCCCAGATGTTGAGGATAGCAGCAGGAGCGTTGCTAGCAGGGCAATTTCTAGGCTAAAATGCACCCAGGGCAAGGGTGTAAAAATTGTGCCCCCTCCCCTCCCGCCGTGGAGCCAGGTATACGTGCCCACAGTATATGTTAGCCAGGTCTAGTTGCACTCAGTATAGGTAGTCCTGTATAAGTCTCCGCAGTATAGGTAGCAGGCATAGGTGCCCCAGTATAGTTAGCCGGCAATAGGTCCTCCCAGTATAGGTAGTGAGCCATAGGTGCCCCAGTATAAGTTAGATAGGTAGGAGCTCCCAGAACAGGTTAGATAGGTAGGTGCCCCCAGTATAGGTTAGATAGGTAGCTGCCCCCAGTGTAGGTTCCATAGGTAGGTGCCCCCAGTATAGGCTAGATAGGTAGGTGCCCTCAGTATAGGCTAGATAGGTAGGTGCCCCCAGTATAGGTTAGATAGGTAGCTGTCCCCAGTGTAGGTTACATAGTTAGGTGCCCCCAGTACAGGTTAGTTAGGTATGTGCCCCCCGTATAGATTAGATAGGTATATGCCCCCAGTATAGATTAGATAGGTATATGCCCCCAGTATAGATTAGATAGGTATATGCCCCCAGTATAGGCTAGATAGGTATATGCCCCCAGTATAGGCTAGATAGGTATATGTCCCCAGTATAGCTTAGATAGGTATATGCCCCCAGTGTAGGTTAGATGAGAAGGTGCCCCTCCATAATGGAGAGGGGAGTCAGCCGTGGGGAGGGCACCCCGACCTCTCTCTCCATTCCTCTCCCGGGCTGCCCTACATGCTCCCTCCTCCGCTGCAGACTGCAGAGTGAGCGCAGGGAAGCGCTGTATAGAGCAGCAACTCACCTCCCCGCGTTCCAATCGCCAATCACTTGCCGCTGGTCTCGTCCTCTGCATAGCCGCTGATACACACTTACTTCCTGCTAAACAGGAAGTATAGTTTGTATACACGGCTATGCAGAGAGGAGACCATCGGCCAGTGATCGGCGCTCACTCTGCAGTCTGCAGCGGAGGGGGGAGCATGGAGCGCGGCCCAGGAGAGGAAGTGAGGGAGAGGTCGGGCTGCCTTTCCCGCGGCTGCGGCTCCCCCTCCATCACGACGACCCCCTTTCCCCAGTGCTCAGGGCGGCCGCACGAGCTGCACAGCCCTAGAAACGGGCCTGGTTGCTAGGATCCTAAGAGATCCAGGACACTTTTGTGCAGTAAAAAAAATGGGTGTGATGATGCACTGGAATGTGCGTGTGGTCATAGGTGGAGCCAAATTTAAAGGAACTTACCAGTGGTCTAAGTAGGCCTGCCCAGCAGCATACCTATGGAATCGCTGCCAGGAGATTGGGCGCAGGATATAGCCACTATATGGCTTACCTTGCTCCTGCACAAGTCCTGGTGGCGTTAATTACTGTTCCCCCTCCAGGTCCACGTGGATGGTGGGGAAAAATGTAATTCGGCTTCCAGCTATTGCTGGCAGCTGAACTACAGTTTTTTAAAAGTAACTTCAGCTCGGTTCTCTGACAGCGCCGAAGTTACTCAATGTGCACCGCTATAGCCGTAATTCCTATTACGGTCTATGGTGACGACGGCAGCGCTCAAATCTCCTGTGCTGTTATTACAGCGCTCGTGCCCAGCAATGTCCCAAATGTTGGATGAAGCTTCCCTCTCCATTAGAAAAAAAAAAAAATCAGCATATCACATAAATAGGCAGTGTCACTTAAACATAACTAGGCAGAGTTATCTGGCTTCTGTGCTGGCTGGTCTGGCTTTCTGTTGGGCGGGCTGGCCTGCTGCCAGTCCCCTATATCATTTCCTAACCTTCTATTGGACGGGAGGGAGCATGGAAGGGGGTACCATGCTCCCACAGGCCTTACATTGAGGCACCACAACTCCCAGCATGCCCCCATAGAAGAACCACAGCTCCCTGCATAAAGGCATCACAGCACCTAGCATAGCATTACAGCACCCAATATGACCACATAGAGTCACCATGGCACCCAGCATTCCCCCCATTGCTGTGTGCTGTGGTGCCTTGCTGGGGGCTATTGTGTCATGCTGGGTGCTATAATGCCATGCTAGGTGCTGTGGTGCCTCTTTGGAGCATGCTGGGTACTGTGTGCTGCCATGCTTGGTGCTGTGGCGCCTCTACTCTGCCTGGGGGACATCCAGGGCACCCCGAAATAGACCAGGGGCACGTGCCACTGATCTTTGGTGCTAGCAGCAGGATCTCCTGGGGTTCAAAAAGGATTTATTTTACTAAAGTGAGTTTGGGTCCTGCACCTCTCGATTACTGCATGTTTACCTATATAAGTGTTGTCTTGCAGATCTAAGAGTATTCTTTCGGCTTCTGGCTGTTTGACTGTTGATTGACAGTAGAGTGGACCAGTCTGGACCAGTATTCTGCCAAATACTGACTAGAAATTACCCAAAGGGGAAATAAGTAACCTGCCAAAATCTTTCCCACTTTTAAAGCAGTTTAATAAGGGGATTTCTGCTTGATCACTGTGGGTTGTTCCAGATTGTTGGTTGCTCTAAATATTAGTAGACTTTCCTCTAACTACTCTTCTTTATTAAACATAGAACATTACAAAACTTGCTGTGTATATTGGCTGTAGAAGAAGAATAAATTATGTAATAAAATTAAAGTTGCTTTTCATTGGCAGATTGTTTAAAAACAATAAACTTCCAAGTCACAGACATTTTTGCATCACATTTTATTATCAATTAAAGGGTACTATAGCGAAAAATTGTAAAATTAAAAATATGTGAAAACATATACAAATAAAAAGTACGTTTTTCCAGAGTAAAATGTGCCATAAATTACTTTTCTCCTATGTTGCTGACACTTACATTAGGTAGTAGAAATCTGACAGAAGCGACAGGTTTTGTCTCTTCATAGGGGATTGTCATGGATTTATTTATTTATTTTCAAAAGCACTTAGTGAATGGCAATTGCTCTGTCCAACTGCCAAAAAACTGTGTAGTGAGCAGGGAAGCTGGCCAGCATCATTGTTTAAATGCTTTTTAGCTAATATATTTATAAAGAATAAAGGCCATGCTGAAAATCCCCTATGAAGAGATAGACTAGTCCAAAACCTGTCACTTCTGTCAGATTTATACCACCTACTATAAGTGACAGCAACATAGGAGAAAAGTAATTTATGGATCATTTTACTCTGGAAAAAACATACTTCTTATTTGTATATGTTTGCGCATAGTGCCCCTTTAATTACTTTTTGATGCTGGTACACCTAATCAGCATATTATAATCAACTTAATGAGTAGAATATAATCAATGGCTCTTTTCAAATATAAATGGTTATTGAGAGTAACAGACACTAATAATCATTTTGTTTTCTTCATTATAGACATAATTACCAGAATGTTGCAGCATATTTCTTACTGAATAAGTGCATTTTTCCAAAGCTATGTTCTAGCAAGCAACAATTAAAAATGTACGACATAGAAAGTTATAAACATCTGTCAGCACAAATTCTCTTCTCAGCCCCCTTCCATATGATGAAGCACAGAGCCAAGCATAAAAGCAAATTTGAACTTTGTTGCTCTTAGCTTCCTCTAGAGGGAGTAGTGTACTTTTGTGTACTATATGTGTGTCTGGCTTATCATTTGTCATTATACAGAATACGTTTACAAAATCTGCATTCTTTCCAGGGAAATAAAGTTTATAATGTATCATGCGCACCAAATGTTATATTTGCCAAAAGTTGTGGTAAAATGTAAAAGAAAAACTATATTTAAAAATGAATGGGGCTTTGGGATCTGAGTATCTTGGTGGTAACGTGTACTAAGGGCTCGTTCACACTGGAGGCGTTTTTGGAATTTTTTAAGCGCCTGCGATTTTTCAAAACCGCCCTGAAACCATGCTATCTATGTGCTAGTTCAGAATAGGGCGATCTGTCCACTTTCTGCTCAGAGAAGCAGTGCATGGACCATTTTCAGGGCGATTTTGCTTCAATGGAAGGTATAGGAAAAACGCAAAACGCTCACAAAATCGCTTTGTGCATCAATTGTGTTCGCGTTTTTAAGAATCAATACATGAGGCTTGATTCACAAAGCCGTGATAACTCTTATCACGGTCGTGCTAGCTAGTGTTGGGCGAACAGTGTTCGCCACTGTTCAGGTTCTGCAGAACATCACCCTGTTCGGGTGATGTTCGGGTTCGGCCGAACACCTGATGGTGTTCGGCCAAACTGTTCGGCCATATGGCCGAACTAAGAGCGCATGGCCGAACGTTACCCGAACGTTCGGATAGCGCTGTGATTGGCCGAACGGGTCACGTGTAGTGTTGGGCGAACATCTAGATGTTCGGGTTCGGGCCGAACATGGCCGAACTCCGAACATAATGGAAGTCAATGGGGACCCGAACTTTCGTGCTTTGTAAAGCCTCCTTATATGCTACATACCCCAAATTTACAGGGTATGTGCACCTTGGGAGTGGGTACAAGAGGAAAATTTTTTTTAGCAAAAAGAGCTTATAGTTTTTGAGAAAATCGATTTTAAAGTTTCAAAGGGAAAACTGTCTTTTAAATGCGGGAAATGTCTGTTTTCTTTGCACAGGTAACATGCTTTTTGTCGGCATGCAGTCATAAATGTAATACATATAAGAGGTTCCAGGAAAAGGGACCGGTAACGCTAACCCAGCAGCAGCACACGTGATGGAACAGGAGGAGGGTGGCGCAGGAGGAGAAGGCCACGCTTTGAGACACAACAACCCAGGCCTTGCATGAGGACAAGAAGCGTGCGGATAGCAATTTGCATTTTGTCGCCATGCAGTCATAAATGTAATACAGATGAGAGGTTCAATAAACAGGGACCGGAAACGCTAACCCATCACAGATGTTCATTGTTCATGTTACTTGGTTGGGGTCCGGGAGTGTTGCGTAGTCGTTTCCAATCCAGGATTGATTCATTTTAATTTGAGTCAGACGGTCTGCATTTTCTGTGGAGAGGCGGATACGCCGCCGATCTGTGACGATGCCTCCGGCAGCACTGAAACAGCGTTCCGACATAACGCTGGCTGCCGGGCAAGCCAGCACCTCTATTGCGTACATTGCCAGTTTGTGCCAGGTGTCTAGCTTCGATACCCAATAGTTGAAGGGTGCAGATGGATTGTTCAACACAGCTACGCCATCTGACATGTAGTCCTTGACCATCTTCTCCAGGCGATCGGTGTTGGAGGTGGATCTGCACGCTTGCTGTTCTGTGTGCTGCTGCATGGGTGTCAGAAAATTTTCCCACTCCAAGGACACTGCCGATACCATTCCCTTTTGGGCACTAGCTGCGGCTTGTGTTGTTTGCTGCCCTCCTGGTCGTCCTGGGTTTGCGGAAGTCAGTCTGTCGGCGTACAACTGGCTAGAGGAGGGGGAGGATGTCAATCTCCTCTCTAAAGTCTCCACAAGGGCCTGCTGGTATTCTTCCATTTTGACCTGTCTGGCTCTTTCTTCAAGCAGTTTTGGAACATTGTGTTTGTACCGTGGATCCAGAAGGGTATAAACCCAGTAATTGGTGTTGTCCAGAATGCGCACAATGCGTGGGTCGCGTTCAATGCAGTCCTAGGCCGAAGAGGTCATAGCCTAGGGTCACAAAACCTGTTTATTTGGGCAATTTCAAGGGTGGCGAGTCTGACGTACATAAATCGCAGCAATGGCCGTTAGCAACGTCTGAATCTCACGAAATGTCTCATGCAGGTAGAAGACATATTGTTAGACTTGGGCTCCAAAGATGGGTTCCCTACATCTCTGCAAACCAGAGTTACAGGGCTCCAAATTTGGTAAAATCACCCATAGGCTTTCATTGGGCCTCCTATTTACAGTTCCAAAATCTCACATCTTTTCAAAGGGCAATTACTCAGCAGTGGCAAATTTTCTAGCATTGTAGGGACCCTTAGGGGGAACATGACTGGTGAGTTTCGGGCCCCTAGGCCGAAGAGGTCATAGCCTAGGGTCACGAAAACCTGTTTATTTGGGCTATTTCAATGGTAGTGATGGTGACGTACATAAATCGCAGCAATGGCCGTTAGCAACGTCTGAATCTCACGAAATGTCTCATGCAGGTAGAAGACATATTGTTAGACTTGGATTCCAAAGATGGGGTCCCTACATATCTGCAAACCAGAGTTACAGGGGTCCAAAATTGGTAAAATCCCCCATAGGATTTTATTGCCTCCCTATTTCACTTTCCAAAATCTCACATCTTTTCAAAGGGCAATGGCTCAGCAGTACCACATTTTCTAGCATTGTAGGGACCCTTAGGGGGAACATGACTGGTGAGTTTCGGGCCCCTAGGCCGAAGAGGTCATAGCCTAGGGTCACAAAAACCTGTTTATTTGGGCTATTTCAATGGTAGTGATGGGGGCGTACATAAATCGCAGCAATGGCCGTTAGCAACATCTGAATCTCACGAAATGTCTCATGCAGGTAGAAGACATATTGTTAGACTTGGATTCCAAAGATGGGGCCCCTACATCTCTGCAAACCAGAGTTACAGGGGCCAAAATTGGTAAAATCCCCCATAGGATTTCATTGCCTCCCTATTTCACTTTCCAAAATCTCACATCTTTTCAAAGGGCAATGGCTCAGCAGTACCAAATTTTCTAGCATTGTAGGGACCCTTAGGGGGATCATTACTGGGTTTATACCCTTCTGGATCCACGGTACAAACACAATGTTCCAAAACTGCTTGAAGAAAGAGCCAGACAGGTCAAAATGGAAGAATACCAGCAGGCCCTTGTGGAGACTTTAGAGAGGAGATTGACATCCTCCCCCTCCTCTAGCCAGTTGTACGCCGACAGACTGACTTCCGCAAACCCAGGACGACCAGGAGGGCAGCAAACAACACAAGCCGCAGCTAGTGCCCAAAAGGGAATGGTATCGGCAGTGTCCTTGGAGTGGGAAAATTTTCTGACACCCATGCAGCAGCACACAGAACAGCAAGCGTGCAGATCCACCTCCAACACCGATCGCCTGGAGAAGATGGTCAAGGACTACATGTCAGATGGCGTAGCTGTGTTGAACAATCCATCTGCACCCTTCAACTATTGGGTATCGAAGCTAGACACCTGGCACAAACTGGCAATGTACGCAATAGAGGTGCTGGCTTGCCCGGCAGCCAGCGTTATGTCGGAACGCTGTTTCAGTGCTGCCGGAGGCATCGTCACAGATCGGCGGCGTATCCGCCTCTCCACAGAAAATGCAGACCGTCTGACTCAAATTAAAATGAATCAATCCTGGATTGGAAACGACTACGCAACACTCCCGGACCCCAACCAAGTAACATGAACAATGAACATCTGTGATGGGTTAGCGTTTCCGGTCCCTGTTTATTGAACCTCTCATCTGTATTACATTTATGACTGCATGGCGACAAAATGCAAATTGCTATCCGCACGCTTCTTGTCCTCATGCAAGGCCTGGGTTGTTGTGTCTCAAAGCGTGGCCTTCTCCTCCTGCGCCACCCTCCTCCTGTTCCATCACGTGTGCTGCTGCTGGGTTAGCGTTACCGGTCCCTTTTCCTGGAACCTCTTATATGTATTACATTTATGACTGCATGCCGACAAAAAGCATGTTACCTGTGCAAAGAAAACAGACATTTCCCGCATTTAAAAGACAGTTTTCCCTTTGAAACTTTAAAATCGATTTTCTCAAAAACTATAAGCTCTTTTTGCTAAATTTTTTTTCCTCTTGTACCCACTCCCAAGGTGCACATACCCTGTAAATTTGGGGTATGTAGCATGTAAGGAGGCTTTACAAAGCACAAAAGTTCGGGTCCCCATTGATTTCCATTATGTTCGGAGTTCGGGTCGAACACCCGAACATCGCGGCCATGTTCGGCCTGTTCGGCCCGAACCCGAACATCTAGATGTTCGCCCAACACTAGTGCTAGCGCTATAATGCGCGTAACGCTTTTCACACGCAAACGTGATTTTTTGCGCTCAATCACGGCCGAAAACTGTTACGCACGTCATAGCGCGGGCAAAAACGTTACTGCGACCGTGATAAGAGTTATCACGGCTTTGTGAATCAAGCCCATTGTATTTATTCTTTTCCGAATCAAAGCGTTCACTTCCTGACTGACGTCAAGAAGTGAAAAAACGGAATCGCTCTGCAAAAATGCCTATAAAAACGCTTACCAAAAATCTCCAATAAACAGAAATCGCTGGGAAGGGAAAAAAATTGCTTAAAAAAAGTCCAAAGTCCAATACGAGCAATAACATGATTGGAACGCAATGTGAACGAGGCCTAAATCTTTGTTTGCAAAACAGAGTTTTAAAGAGGAGCTGTTAGGTATAAGGTCTCAGAGAAAATAAACGATTGGCTGTACTTACATTACATATGCATTTCACTGTCCACATTTGGATTTCACAGAATTTGTATATAGTATATGCAGAGATAGATGCTCCTGACAGCTCATGGCAGGCTCCATGTTTTTCTGTCTAATGTGTCGTCATGTCCTGCCTGCTTCCTGATCACAGATAAGCTCCTACTTGAACAACACAGTGTGCAGTGAATATTAATGAGCCATGTGGCTAGGAACAATAGCTGACTCCTGCAGAGTACTCTGCCCGGAGATTTATCAGTGCTACACGCTGGACTGATTAGAAGCTTCTGTAACGTCTCATTAGCAGCCGAGGGGAGGGCCCCAGAATGCTTTGCAGTTTAGTATGCGGCTTGCGTCCTTATGGGTCTATAACAGACTTTAAGATAAGCACACATCAAAGGTAACTGAGATTTTTATCTTCACTAATGGCTTTTGGTCTTCCTTCTAAACTGTTTAACACAGGAGAATAGAGGTTTAAATTAGCTTCTGCAGCCTGACAGTTACTCTTTAAAATAGACTATACAACATATCAATTTGCATGCTTAGAATAAGGATCATCTATCTTAAAAGATTAAGGCCTCGTTCACATCAATTAGCGCAGATTGCGGTGTGATAGGAACACAACGCATACATTGCACGCTATCTACGCTGCTATGCGCTGCTGATTCCATTCATTACAGTGAATGGGTCAGCACTGAGATTTCCGAAAAATGCATGCAGCAGTGTGATAGTGCATCGCACTGCTGCACAGCGCATATGATGGGAACGGTAGAAGGGCTGTCTATGCCATTCTACCTTTCTTGCGTGTTGTACACTATACGCGCATATAGTGTTGCACACTATACGCAAGGCCTAAAAATAGCAAGCCTTCAATATAATAGAATATCTATCAAGTTAAACCTACTAGCACATTCTAGAACATTCCTCAAGAAGCCTTATTAGACTGTTGTGAATAACCCTATAACATTTTAAAGAGAACCTGAGATGGGTTCTAAGAATCCAATTAGCATATAGAGGCTGGGTCTGCATATAATACCCAGCCTCTGTTGCTATACTGTTTGCCCCAGTCTCCCTCCTGCGCTCTGCTGTAACCCCATAAATCAAACGCCTTGCCGCCAGCCTGCTGTTTACATCTGAAGTTTCAGTCTCTGCCACTCCCCCGCCTCCGATATCGCCGCACTCCACCTGCGTCCCTTCCCTACAATCAGCGGGGAGGGAAGGGATGCAGGCGGGGAGCGGCGCTATGGAGGAGGCGGGGGAGCGTCAGAGACTGACACTTCAGATGTAAACAGCCGGCTGGCAACACGCTGCGTGTCGCCAGCACGGTGATTGATTTATGGGGGTACAGCAGAGCGCAGGGGGGAGACTGGGGCAAACAGTATAGCAACAGAGGCTGGGTATTATATGCAGACCCAGCCTCTGTATGCTAATTGGATTCTTAGAACCCACCTCGGGTTCTCTTTATTGAAATTAAATTAATCTATACATCTACTTCTCACCTTGAAACATACTGTATATAAGTTGTGTTGTCATAAGAGTCTGAGAAAGATAATGTAGTTTATCAAAAGCTAATTATTTTAACCTTTTGAGTTAGCTAATAATAGTGTCATCCCTATTCTAAACTTTCAGGTTTATGTTTTGATCCAAGGTTTAATACAGGTGGCAGCCATGTTATTTAGGTCATGCAGCTGCATGGATTTGCAAATATCAAAGTACAGCAGTAGTTATGGAGTGTTTAGATGAAATTCTTTTCACATCAGTGGGTTGGATTCTGTGATTAACTAGTATATTCTTTCATTAAGTTTAGAATCAGGACTATACAATTTATTGGCTAACTGAGAAGAAAAATGATTAGCCAAAAACTCTTTTTCTTCTAAGGGTACTTAACCCTTTCTGGACCAGCACCCTCTGCCCCCTTAAGGACCAGAGGGTGCTGGTCCAGCAAACCGCCGCTTCCCGACGAATCGCCGCAAGTTACCGTCGCTCCCGCCGGACACGCCGCTCTGACCCCGCCGCAGGCTGCTCTCTCTGCCGTCGCTATTACGGCAGAGCACTGTGCGCCGGTCAGGAGTCGCTTTCATTGGCTCCTGACCCTGTTATTCCATGTAAGCCAATGGGAACGGCTTACATGAATGACAGGGCCAGGAGCCAATGAAAACGGCTCCTGCCCGGCTCACAGTGCTCTGCCATCATAGAGGCCGCAGGGCATCACATTGCGGCGGGGGCAGAGCGGACCGAGCGACGGGGACGGGCGGGGGCGCGCGGTCAATGGGACGTAGAGCTTTCGTCCGGTCAGGACCGCAGCGCCCCCTGCCCGTCGTAGATTTATACTCACTCGGTCCGCAGGTAGTTAAGTATTATCCCATCTGGAACGTTTGGCAGCTTTTTGTTAAAGTTCTGTTTGATCCGCTAGCCAGATCTAACCATTTTTGCACTGGGTCCCGAGTCAATGGGATGCCCCATTCCCAAGTTAGGGAGGTTTGGGGGACAGTTGTCCCCTGCACTTTGCTGCAAAGAACACAGTGGAATTGAGTCTACTGCCCTTGCTGGCATGCAAGAGAGGAGACGAGGGTGCATAGCTGCACTGCTCCTTCATCTGTAATGAGAGACCCACAACACTTGACATAAGTTTTGAAGTCACAGATTTATGCTGCGAAGGAAGAAGAAGACCTACCAGGTGTGCTGCTTATCATCATGTCGGGTTCATCTTGTACTTCTGTAATTGAACTTTCTGCAGCCAAATTCAGGGGATATCCCTCCTTCAAAACCCCATAACTTGGGACTGAGCATCATACCGACTCGAGACAGTCGCAACAGAAAGCCGGGACTTTCAGCTTTCCAAAAACGGTTAGATCTTCCTGGGGGAGCAAACAGAACTTTAACAAAAAGCTGACAAACTTTCCAGATGGGATAATATGTAAGTACCCTTCTAAGTTAGCCAATAAATTGTATGTCCAGTGTATAAAAGTTGCCTGTTCCAACATCTTGTCAGCATACAGGGATTGAGTCTTCAGACTCAATTCCTGTATGCTGACAAGATGTTATAACAGGCAGCTTTTATACACTGGAGATTAGAAGGATAGATAGAATAGATTATTTTGCAAACATACATAAATGTCATTCAGATGCCTAAATTACAACATAAGGGGATCTCACAGGGATGCTAGCTAATGTATTATAAATAGATAAGATTCCTTCAAAAAGGAAACTAAGGCCCCGTTCACACTTGCGTTTCTCTGCCAAATGGACCGGATGACCTGACTGGATCCGGATCGGATCCGGATCCGGTCAGGTTGCATCAGGTGTACATCAGGCTGCGATCCGGATCCGTTTGGCAAAAGAGAGTACAAATAAATAAAAATTTTGGGGTCTGGGAGGTCAGCAGAAGGTGCACCTGTGGAATCAGGTCCTCCGCTGTTTAGGCCTCACCTCCACCTCCGACATACTGCCAAACAGCTCCAGTACGTTAAAGTCACTGCTGCATCACTCCAAAATGCTTCCCATGTGTTCCCATCCAAAATCGCCGCTAGAATACGCCTAGGAAGTGGGGTAGAACGTCAGGTGTTTGTAGCCAGTGTGTTCTGTGCTTCCATTTCCCATTGCTTTCTATTTCCGGATGGTGCAGTCAAGCTCCGGTCCGGGTGCGAGGGCCGGATGATCCGGACCGAAAAATAGTGCATGTTGGAAAAGTGTCCGGAGTCCGGATCCTGTCCGGCTCCGTACTGTACGGAACGGACGCGTGTGAACGTCCGCATAGCCTTTGTATTGCTATGCGGAACGTACATTCTGTTTGTACAGTATACGGTCCGGATCTGGCCCGGCGAATCCGGACAGGGAACGCTAATGTGAACCGGGCCTTAGAGGCAGAGTATATACAATATTTGTTATAGGCCAAAAAGAGCTGTGGCATTTAAAATCCGTCGTACCAGCACAAAAAAATTACTATTCTTGTTCAAACCTCTATCTTCAGTTTTGAACCAATGTATACATTTTGTCTCTTTTGTTAGTCTTTCATTATGTGATTTGAAGCCACCCATTAATACAGTGATGAGGAGATTCCTTAAATTCCGCAAGCACAGTCAATCATTAAATCAATCATAAGTCATAATTGTCTGCTAATCTAATACAGCAGTGCCATTAACTAAGGTAAAAGTGATTTGGCAATTTGGCCAGAAAAGAGGGGGAGAGGTGTAAAATAACAGCAAGTTGTATAATGTAAAATTTTGTTGAGTGCCCTCTACAGGTTGTCATTTATGTCATATTTCCAGATACGAGTTTATAGTTATTTATCTAAGTAAAAATGTTTAAAAACATGTTTAAGTATTGGTATTGAGATTAATAAATTAGTAAAAAAATAAGTAAACCACGTTTAGACAATGTAGCAGGGTCGCAGAGTTGGCTGATGCCATATGTGGATCTTTCTTAATACCAGATTTGGTTTTTATGTCAGCTAGGAATGGATGTGCTATGTGCGATGATTAATGGCACAGGCATGCTCTTCATGTCTCCTTGAATGAGCACAAAGTAAATCTGTGTGCTGAAGACCTTGATAGCGTCCTTGGTGTGATTTCCATTCACAAGTCTGGAAGAATAGCTCATTTTTATGAACCTGCTATTCATAAACTGGAATGCAAAAACAAAATATATCCTAGATTAACTGAATAGCGTATTTCATCACTCATTCCCGCTTTACATGTGGTATATGATACATTGATTGTTGACTCTATTTTTCAAAGCAGGATGACAAAATGGTAATTTAGCATTGTCAAACCCACAAGAAGTGTAATTTGCTGAATTCAGCTTATTTAAAAGAAGTTTTAGTGAGAGAAATATGGGAGGCAGTATTCTGGTCTTCCTTTTACTTAATGCTCACATAGGTAGCCTTCTTTGGTGCTCTGCTGGTAGAGGGTTGTGCCCGTCTATTGAATTTAATGCATTTCTCTATCTCAAACTGGAAATTAAATTGGTGGCACAGCAAAATATGATTATTTTAGTTATTTTTTTTCACCACATAAATCCTTTCTCTTATCTTCTGGAAAGGCAATCATTACAGATGTTCAGAATAATGACAATTGTTCACTAATACCCTCTGCGCCCACCTCTTAGCGTCTCCCTCACCCCATATCATTCATAAATTTACAGTAGGTTGATAATGATGGATATTCCGCATGTCACTTGTGGATCATAATAAACAGGTGCTATCTGGACTGAGCCTGATCAGTGTATTCTTTGCTGCACACACCGTCGGGGAAGGACGCTGTAACTAAGGAAGACGTTGGGTGAGGACACCATAACTAGGAAAGATAGCGGTGGCAGCACATGTATATCGCAAGGCTGCAGTCTATACTAAGACTGCAGCGAAGAGGAGCGCGGGTAGCTGGGGCTCTGAAGACGTTCACAATGCATGACAAGACGTCCTGGGATGAAGAGAGGAGACTGCAGCTGAAGAGGAGCGCAGCAGCTTGGACCCTGAAGACCTGCATCCTGAATGACGGGTGCCCTCTGATGAAGAAAGCCAGATTGGGGAGGAGAGGATCGTGGCGACAGGATCAGGTGAGATGTTTCATCAGGGTTTAGCTAGTGTAGTGTATTTGATGGTGGCAGAAGGGGTTGGTTAGTGTAGTGTAGTGTAGTGTAGTGTAGTAGGTGGTTACAGCAGCAGGGGTTAGTTAGTGAAGTGTAGTGTAGTGGGGGCAGCAGGGGTAAGTGAAGTGTAGTGTGGTGTAGATGGGCAGTGTAGCTTAGGCCAGTGTGGTGTAGATGGGCAGTGTAGTTTAGGGAGAAAAGGTCCATAAGACGCCCCTGCACCATAGACGCACATAGGATTAGTTTGTTTTTTTTTTCTCTGATTTTTGCCCCCTAAACCTAGGTGTGTCTTATATGCCGGAGCGTCTTATATTCCGAAAAATACGGTAATTAGGTTTTTTAGTGGGTGCATGGCCTACGCTAGAGAATATGCTTGTCGGAAAAGGTGGGTTTTGAGAGAGCGTTTAAAGATTTCAAAGGTGGGAGAGTGGCGGATGTGCTGTGGAAGGGCATTCCAGAGGAGAGGTGAGGCACGTGAGAAGTCTTGTACACGTGAATGTGAGGAGGTAATTGTAGAAGAGGATAAAAGAAGCTTGTGCGCAGATCTGAGATTGCAGTTGGGTTGGTATCTGGAGACTAGTGAGGAGATGTATAGGGGAGAGAGATTGTGGAGAGCTTTGTAGGTTAGGGTTAAGAGTTTGAACTGAATCTTCTGGTTAATTGGTAGCCAGTGAAGAGCTTGACAGAGAGCAGCAGCAGAGGAAGAGCGAGAAGAGAGATGAATGAGTCGAGCAGCAGAGTTCAGTACAGAATTGAGCGGTGCGAGTCGGTTAGTTGGAAGTCCACCCAGCAATATATTGCAATAGTCCAATCGAGATATAAGAAGAGCATGTACTAACATTTTGATTGTGTCCTGAGAGAGAAAAGGTCGGATACGTGCTATGTTTTTGAGTTGGAGATGACAGGAGCTGGTTAGGGAGTTAATGTGAGGAATAAATGAGAGAGAAGAATCAAATATTACCCCTAAGCACCGTGCTTTGGGAATTGAAGTTATAGACGTGTTGTTAACATTTATTGTAATATCAGGCGAAGAGGTGGACAGGGATGGTGGAAAGACTATTAGTTCAGTTTTATTCATATTAAGTTTTAAAAAGCGAGAGGACATGAAAGAGGATATAGCGGACAGGCAGTCGGGAACCCGTGTGAGGAGGGAGTTAAGGTCTGGGGCCGAGAGGTACAGTTGTGTATCATCTGCATATAGGTGGTATTGAAAACCAAATTAGTTGATTAAGTTACCAAGACCATGCATGTAGGTGGAAAAGAGGAGGGGGCCGAGGACAGAGCCTTGAGGTACCCCTACAGACAGAGGATGTGAAGAGGAGGTCTGATCTGAATAAGAAACAGTGAAAGACCTTCCAGAGAGGTAGGAAGATATCCAGGAGAGAGCAAGGTCCTTTATTCCTATAGATGAAAGGATCTGTAGGAGTAGAGTGTGGTCGACAGTGTCGATTGCTGATGACAGATCTAGAAAGATGAGTATGGAATAATAGCATTTAGATTTAGCTGTGAGGAGATCATTGTCTACTTTGGTGAGGGCTGTTTCAGTGGAGTGGTTTGCCCGGCAGCCAGACTGGAACTGATCAAACAAGGAATTCGCAGATAAATACTGACTTAGTTCAGCATGAATGTGGCGTTCAAGTAATTTAGATGCAAATGGGAGAAGTGACACTGGGCAGTAGTTAGCAAGATCGGTAGGGTCTAGAGATGTTTTTTTAAGTAGTGGTGTTACAACAGCCTTCTTGTGTGAGGATGGAAAAATTCCAGTGGAGAGGGATAGGTTAAACAGCGATGTTAGGGCAGGGATGAGGGATGTGGATAGCTGTGGAATGAGATGTGATGGGAAAGAATCCAAAGAACAGGTGGTTTGATGGGACTTGGAGATAAGAGAGGAGAGAGAATGTTCGGAGAGTGGAGAGAAACTGGAAAGAGAGCAGTCAGCAAGAAGAGTGGAGATGGAGTTTGACTGCATGGAAAACACACTACGGATTTTGGCAATTTTATCTGTAAAGTATGTTGCAAATTCTTCAGCTGATAAACATGCAGAAGGAGGAGGAGGGGGTGGATGGAGAAGGGAGTTGAAAGTGCTGAACAGGCACTTTGGATTGTGCGAGTGGGAAGATATGAGGGAGGAAAAGTATGATTGTTTTGCAGAAGAGAGAGCGATTTTAAACTTGTTCAATGCTTTTTTGTAAGAAATGAAATCCTCATTAGTATTGGTTTTTCTCCAACGCCGTTCAGCTACCCTAGAGCACCCCTTTAGCTGTTTAGTAGCTTTGGTCAGCCAAGGTTGGCGACTGACAAGGTGTGGGCGGACATTGTTGAGGGGTGTGATTGCATCCATGACTTGCGTGATTGAGCTGTAGTAGTGTGCAGCTGCTGAGTCAGGGTCAGTGAAAGGTTGTGTGAGGAGAGGTGCCAGGGCATCAGGGACAGATTGCATGTCTATGTTGCAGTAGTTTCTGCGTATGTGTGAGCGTGCTTGAGGCAGCGTGGTAGGAAGAGAGGGGGAGAGAGAGAAGTTTAGTAAGTTATGATCAGAGAGCGGGAGGGGAGTATTAGTGAAATCAGTAATAGAACAGAGACGAGTGAATATGAGGTCGAGGGTATGACCATTCAAGTGAGTTGGAGCAGTGGACAACTGAGACAGGCCATAGGAGGAAGTAAGTGACAGAAGTTTAGTGGCAACAGAATTGTTAGTGTCAACATGAATGTTAAAGTCACCCATAATGATGGTAGGGTTTTCAGAGGACAGGAACTGGAGGAGCCATGCAGAGAAGTGATCTAGGAAGAAAGAAGCAGGGCCAGGAGGGCGGTAGATAATTGTGATCTGGAGGTTAGAGGGAGAGTATAGACGGACTGCATGGACTTCAAAGGAAGGTAGAGAAAGAGAAGGAATAGGGGTGAGCAGCTTAAAGGAATCCAACTTTTGTTTTTTCAATAGGAAGAGGGTCAGGTGACACATCAAACCTATTGGTAATTTCACAAGAAAAACAATGGTGTGCTTGGTTTTAACGTAACTTTATTCTTTTATGAGTTATTTACAAGTTTCTCTTTGTTTACAGCCATTGACTTGTCGCCGAGATTAACACGTGAGGAGTGGATAGAAATTGTGCTGATGTCTGGTGAACGCAGTAACCGAGTCATTGCAGCAGATTTCAATGCAAGATACCCTACGAGACTACCCATCTTCCATGCTACAGTTAGCAAACTGCTTGCTAAGTTTCGTGAAACCGTTTTAGTGTTGGATTTGCCAAAATGTGGACGCATGAAATCTGTCACTAATGAAGAAACATCAGTGGCTGTCCTAGCTTCATTCAGCAAGAGCCCACAGCGTAGCATTTGCCGCATGTCACTGGAGAGTGGTATTAGTCAAACATCCCTTCGGCGGATATTAGCTTCTCACAAATGGCACCTTTACAAACTCTAGCTACTGCAGCATCTCAACGAGGATGACCCAGATCGGCGCACTGAAATTGCAGAATGGGCAAAACAAAAATTGGAACAGGACCCTCAGTTTATGCAGAAGATTTTGTTCAGTGATGAGGCAAACTGTTATGTGAATGGTGAAGTTAACAAACAAAACCACCGCTATTGGTCTGCCACTAACCCACATTGGATAGATCCCTCCAAGACTGTTGGAACAAAAAAATTAATGGTATGGTGTGGTATATGGGGTACAAAGATAGTGGGGCCATTCTTCATCAATGGAAACCTCAAGGCCACTGGATATGCGAAATTGCTACATGATTATGAATTTCCCTCTATGCACAAAGCTGGCATGTTCCCTGAGGTTTCCCAGCAAGATGGTGCACCACCACTGGGTGTCAGGTTCGAGCATTCCTTGATAAACAGTTTCCTGGAAAGTGGATTGGTCGTCGTGGGCCAGTTGAATGGCCCCCAAGGTCTCCCGATCTGACCCCCTTAGACTTTTATCTTTGGGGTCATATGAAGGCAATTGTCTATGCTGTGAAGATACGAGATGTGCAGCACCTGAAACTACGGTTACTGGAAGTCCCCCCTTACATATACAAATGTACCACAAACAGGAAGTTAATATCACCAACCATTCCCATTTTATTAAGGTGTATCCATATAAATGGCCCACCCTGTATTTAACAGTCATTTAAGTTTACCATGTGATGGAAAATACACACAGTGAATGGAATCAAAGTTAATAATACAGCGGTAACAGGGTGATAATGGTATTTTAACATGGGGTTACTGGTCTTTACTTTCATCTGGTCTTTGTAATTGTAATTTTTGGTGGGCACTAAGCAGAGGCGTATCTAGAGGGGTGCAGGCATGGCTTGGGCCATGGGTGCCACAGCAGCATGGGCGCCATGTTTGCTCCTGTGCTGCGGCCCCATGCCTGCCCCTGTGGTGCATCCCCATGCCTGCCCCTGTTCTGTGCCCCTATGCCTGCCCCCGTGCCGCGATGTCACTCAGACCTCAGATCAGATTAATTCTTTAATGTGATTCCTTAGTGTTAGAAAACAGGACGGAGAGGGAATAAGAAGAGATATTTCTAAAAAAGTAACTTCAGCAATATCAAAGCCAAAATAAGACAGGCAACCATAACATTTGTACGCGATAAAGGATGTTGTTTTTAGAGGGGAAGGGGACTCTGACTGGGGGGAAGGGGCGGCCAATTTCAGTGTTTGCCATAGGCTCTATATTACCCAGATAGCACCAGTGACAAATTGTCACACCTAATCAGTTGGGACATTCACACAGCTTTAGCAGATCTATGTAGACCATGAACACTCAAGCAGCTAAGAATTTATTGGCTTCAATCAGAAATACAAGGTGTTCATGTTGTCGGTCCTCTTAGTTACAGCAGCAAAGCAGGAATATTAAGATATAGAAGAACTACTCCTAAATGTTCGTCTTCCCACCTGCAGCTACCTAATACACAGTGGGTGTGCCCCTAAACCCCACTACCAATAGTTTACACAAAAAAGATTAAAGATTAAGGTGCGCAAGTGAATAGTTTTAAAATAATGTATCTTTATTTTGCTTTCTCTCAAGAAGTATGTAAATCATACATCTAACCTTCATACAAAACACACACCATTTATACATGGGAGTCTAGGTGGTGCCCATAAAAAGAAATAAGTTGCTCTTCTAAAAAATTGCTAAAAGAGCATGTACGGTAACTATAAATCGTACAGTCCTCTCCTTAAAAAATAAGCATATTCCAGTATATATAACATTCGGAGAGGACTGTACGATTTATAGTTACCGTATATGCTCTTTTAGCAATTTTTTAGAAGAGCAACTTATTTCTTTTTATGGGCACCACCTAGACTCCCATGTATGAATGGTGTGTGTTTTGTATGAAGGTTAGATGTATGATGTACATACTTCTTGAGAGAAAGCAAAATAAAGATACATTATTTTAAAACTATTCACTTGCGCACCTTAATCTTTAATCTTTTTTGAGGAATATGAAGATAATTGCAGATCTTGATGTAACGGCTTTGCAATCAGAAATCAGCATTACTAAACTGAACTACGCTTGGCATCAGGAGGCTGCCATCAGAAGTAAGCAAAACTATGCTACACAAACTAACATAAAGCAAAGAGAAAGTAAAGTGAAAGTATAGAGAAGTTCCCATAAAACTAGGGATTGATCTAATATATAGAAAGACCTCCAGCTTCACTAGGATTATTTAGTCACATTCAACTGTAGGTGGGCTGCGAGTGTATTATGGCTGTCAATCACATTAGGAGCTTTCTATTGGCTGCCATGGCTGAATGATTAACAGCTCATACACTGCGCAGAATTGGAAATTCCAAGCTATGCTTGGAGTTCTTCCGGTCTCTTCCCTGCTTTCCTATAATCAGTGTTTTGCTTACAGACTGTGAAAGTACGAGACTGTTTACCCTGCTAGTGCCTTGCAGTCTGTACATTGGGTAGATAAGGTCTAGCTGACCTTTGTACAAAGCAAGATGTTCCAATGCTTTGGGCCCGTTTACACTAGAAGCAGTGCGATGCGGCTACATAGCCGCATCGCACAGCGGGTGTCCTGATCCCAATGCACAGCAATGGAACAGTTTCCATTGCATGCATTGTGTGTGAAGCGGGGCGGAGCGATCCGAGAATATGCAGAATGCTGCTGATTCTCGCACAGCCGCATCCACACGCATCCGCCCGGCGTCCCCTCCATACACTTCCGCATCGGGAGATCTGGAAGTGACGCGGACACCAGTGAAAGCGATGCGATGCGGCTTGGTAGCCGCACTCACATCACTTGTCAGTGGAAACTGGCCCTTAATTAGAATTCCGTTCTCTAGAATATGTCTTAAAGGCAAACTCTGCATAAAGTCTTTTGCTGAAACATTGATTCTTCAAGGAAACCTAGGATGGAATTAAAGAAAAAAAAATTATGCATGCCTGGCACTTCCTCCAGCCCCTTCAGGTGGATTGATCCCTTACGGTACTTCTAAGTTTCCTGGATCTTTCACAATTCAGCCTGGTAATATTGCCAGTCAGCGCATACTGTGAATTTGCAGCCTGGCTGCGTACGCCCTGTCACGCTCCCATTGCCAGGAGAGTTCTGCACCTGCACAGTACGACTAGCTCCGAATGGCCAAATTACTTGGCTAAATAGCAGAAGTTGCAGGGAGCAGAGAAGGATGGTGAGGGACCGATCAGCCTGAAGGGGGCTGGAGGAAGCCCCAGATATGATTTTAAACTTTGCATTATGAATGTCACATTTTAAAGATACATTAAGGTTGTTGAAAGTTATATATTGTAATTAACATATTTAATTAACCTAGAGTATCCAGTTCCTTAATAAATAACAGTCTCACCTTGTAGTGTTAGAGTTCCAGATTTGATTCCTGGTCACTTGATTATCTCCATGAAATGCAAATGCAGTGATTTTTTTCTGCTTATATGGGTTTTCTCTATGCACCACTCCTTCCTCCTACAACCTGCTTGAACTCGATGGACAGAAGTCTTTTTTCAACCCAAATAACTATGTAACTATGTAACCAAAAATCCCCCATAAGGAGATAGACTTGTCCAAAACCTGTCGGTTCTGTCAGATTTTAGCTGCTTCCATTTTTCACTGTAGTGGTCCTTTAGGGTACCAAAGTTCTGTGTAAAATTTGTCCGCTCTATATAAATATGAAGTAATAATTACCAAAACATTCTCTGATTTACTTTGAACTACAGTTCCAGTGTTGTTGCACTTCAGATAAAATTATACATCAGAGTGTTTATATAAAACTGAACTTTGAGGGAAATACTGAATAATATGCGCAGCCAGTTTATGAGGAACTCTTTCTGAGTTATGCTCTATGTAGCAGTTTATTAGAATTATTTTAAAAAAGTGTAGTTTGAAACTTCGTTGAACATGTGTATTGTTTGTTGCTGCTGTTTTAAAGTTCTACCACAAGAGGGAGCTGCAGTATTAATTTTGTAGGCAAAAGAGAAAAAAAAAGGCTGAGTTATGGTTCAACAATTTTTATTTCAGCCACTTTCTATCTATCTGTTATCAGTGTTATCATTAACAGCCAAGAAAAAACACATTTTTGAACATTACTAAAAGGCAAAAGCAGTCTACATGCACCTCTAATTAGATTTCCATTAATTTTCTTTCCTTTCTGCCTTTTAATGATTAATCACTTTGCTGAATCCTAGTTCTAACAGAGTTACTGACTGCTTTGTATGCTATATGTATTAGTCATACTTGGAACTTTGGCTTGCAGTGTTGGATTCCTTCCCTTTTTGCTGTCTCATCCCTGGACACCACCACCATCCCTGAGCTACCCACTGCAGAAACATACTGTGATGTAATATAGCTACCTGCCCATACTCCTTGCTGCTAGCACTGCTCTACCATTCTAAAACCACCTTGCTACTGACCAGATGATGATGTCACTGTCAAATGACCACTAATGATCTTGCTTTTAGGGGCATAAAGAGATGCTTTGCATATTTGGAAGTGATGCATTGTGGGGGAAAAAAACATTAAGCTTAATTTCTGCAAACACCTACTGTTTTAATAAGGCAAAATTATATGTAGTATCACTTTTTTTTTTTTTTAGTAAGGAGGCTTTTCGGTCTCTTTTAATTACTTCCCAGTGGTTCTGGGTCACCATGAACTATCTGGATTTTCTGCAATGACCACTAGGTAAGTGAAAAGTCATCAGTGCATCAGGTCATGAGTCTCATAGTAGTGGAACTATGGGCAGGAAGCTGGTAGCCAGGTAACTATATCTCTGCATGAGAGAGGCTATATACAAGGTAGTTGAAGCACTAAGATTAGGGCAATTCTATGGGGTGGGAACTGTATTTCAGCGAGGCACAGTAATAAGGGGTCTATAAGGTGAAGCAGGTGGTTTCGGCGCACGGGGCTCAGCGCGGGGCACCGAAACCAGCACCCCATAGCAGCAATGTAATGCTGTGCATGGCGTGTTAGGGTAATTTGAGGCTTCAGTGGTTGCCGGACCCCTAATTACACCCCTCTCCGAGTTGCAACAACTCGAAGGGGGAATAGTATTTAACACTGCCGGGGAGTTTTGCAGCAGCAGGGAGAGCTGTCATTCGGCTCTCCCGATGCCCAACTCACCCATGATGCGTACATACGTAGGCCTATAAGAGGCACAATACGAGTGAACTTTGTAATCAGACAGGAAGTGGGATAGCTGTTGTACAGTGTTGGGGAACACAATAATGAAACAGGGAAACATTGTAATGCTAGTCATTTAGCAACACACAATTTTGCCTAAAAAATGTGCACCTCTCCATTCTTTAGCTCGAAGTGGACTAAGCCTTTCACCATCTTTGAGGAAGCTACTCCATGTTTATATGCACTCCCAAAATTTCATAAGGAAGGGATCCTTTGTTTCTGCAAGTCTGTGTGTGGACTCCTCTATCGATTTGTTGTATTGAGCAGCCTAGGAGCCCAGCACCAGCATACACACACCCAGGTGTGCGGTTCTACCTCTTCATAGTTATGCTGGGAATACACGGTTCGTTTTTGCCTTCGTTTAAACCTTCGATTCGTTCGGTAAACGAATCGAGTGTTGAAAACGTATGTGAAAATAGTCATAATCTCATTATAGTTTTGATTAATAGACCCCAAAAACGAACGACTAGTGATCGAACATGTTTGATATTATCTCTCTTTATCCATCTAATCGAGCCATTGGTAGGCTTGATGACTGTTCAGATCGATTATATATTCGTTTATGCTAGTCCGTCCCTGTAAAAAGGGATTTTCGTTTCGTTTCTTTGCTGCCTTCGATCATTGGAAAAACGAAACCATCAGAATAAAAAAAAAACGAAACCGTGGGTGGTGATATTAACCGTATGACCGATTATTTCGGGATCGAAAAGGACAAAAGGCACAATCGAAACGAAGGTTTAAACGAAGGCAAAAACGAACCGTGTATTCCCAGCATTACACATCTTGGACAGAAAAAAAATTGCAGGAGGGGAGAAAATAACATCTGTGTTAAGCTAGCGCAGCATCCCTAAGCTGGGGGACCGATGCTGCTTATATTTTACCTAGACATTGTGAAAACAGTTTACCCCTTCTTCAGGTACTTGAATAGGCACAATTAGCATATGTATAAAGGTGCCAATTAGGTTGAGTGTTGGCTGAAGCAAGTGGATTACCCCCGTACACTTAAAATTCCTGGAAATCTACTGTATTAATTAGGACATAAGACATAACTCTGAAGGTGTGATAACATGTATGCTGTAACAGAAAGCAGTGTTCAGTTGAAGCTGCAGTATATATATATATATATATATATATATATATATATATATATATATATATATATTCTTTGTTGCATATAAAAAAATGGCTCTTCAATCAAACTTCGTGTAGTTCTAAAAATTCAGTGTGCAGATGCCTGAAGTAGGTAGCTAACCTATTAATTGTGGCGAGCAATATTTTATCTGTGGCATTTACTAAAAAAACACATACAATGAAAAAAACAGACAAATGCACTCACAGTCATAACATAAGGTCATGGAATAAGTCTTTACTCACTGATAGAAAATGTCATACATAGTATAAACAGAAAATGAAAAGTTATTTTCTCTGCTTTGACATTTGTCTATAAAAGTCTCCATCTAAAGCCAGAAACAGCTGCTTCACATAACAGGTTCCAGTAATGAGAAATAATAATAATTTATTCTCAGAACTACCTGAAGCTTACTGCCTGGTAGAACCTGTCACTTGTGCAGTACAGAGGATGCAACAAAAATTAAATAAGTAACTTTATGTGAAAAAACTTAAAAGCACAGATGGAAGGCTCTCTGGGCTGGGTAACATTTAAGAACATAAATTAATTATGTGCTATTCAGGGGGATCTTTCATTTGTCTTTTTTTAGACACAGTGAGGGCTGCTGAAATATTATTGAACTGGGAAATGTGCAGCTTTGTGATTGCAGTCTTGTGCATGTACCCACAGTGAGATTTTTTTTTTTAATTCCAATGAATCTAGGACAGCCTGGATCTATTAAAAACAAACAAGCAAAAAAACAAAAACAAAAACAGTTCCTTCTGTTGGTGCTTGCAAGTACAGCCACACAGCTGCTATCATTTTTATAGTATACACACAATTACATGTTTTAGACAATGGCCTCGATTCATCAACACTTATCGAATTGGTTAACGACAGCTCGTTAAAATACCAAATTCGTTAAGTTGATTTCAGGATTCATCAAATTTATCTACCGCTGTTAGCGAGCATTCGGTAATAATTCGGTAATCAAACGGAAGAAAGTGCAATTCATGAAAATGAAAGTGGGCGTGGTTTAGCGTTACTTTTAGAATTAGTTATCTTCTTCACTGCTCTGTCGTTATTCCTGTCAGATCATTGCTGACAGTGAAGATGGAGCCATTTGAAGTGGTTATGTATCAGCTGAGAGCGATTCAAAGACGCAGAAGGGCAAGAATAAGGTCTAGAACCATATCAATTTGCAAGAGAATGGATTTATTTGCTATACCAGGACATCAGCATTAATCTTGAATCATCTTGTAAGAGAACACAGGCAGCGCCAGGGTTAACTAATTTGCTAGCTGCTCTATATTTATTTAGAAAAGACTCCTATCAAGCCGCAGCTGGCGAAATTGTGGGATTGTCCCAAGTCACTTCCAGAATCCTGGTCCAGGTGTTAAGCCCTATTCGGAATGTTGCTATGTGGTGTTCAAAGGACTGCCTTTTACCCACAATTCCACGGGAATCTTATGGCCTTGTGTTAAATTACCGCCGTAAAATGGAAATATCGACACGTTACCGAACAGTTACCGAATTGTTATCGATATTTTATCGAATTCACACCGAATGCGGAAAAACCTTGATGAATACAACTAGAAATCGATAAACTTCGAATTCGGTAATTTAACAAATTGGAAAAAGTTATCTCAAGGACAATGATGAATCGAGGCCAATGTGCAATTATTTCACATACCTTCTAGAAGGTATGTAGAAAAGGTAAGAAAACACAAAGCAATAGCAATGTGTTAGGTCAGAACAGCAAGGTTTTCCAATCTTATTAGATTTCCTGAATAATTTATGATTTGAACTATTCTGAAGTATAAGCACACATTATTGCTACACCCCAGAAAAACCTTGATGGGACCCCTCTACATTCTGGCCCCCTTCTCTCCTCCTCCAATGGTGACCCCCTACAGCTAGAATGCCTATCTGTCATATAACAAATGTGGCCACTATGACCTTGATAGCAGTAAAGCCACTGGGACCCCCCACCCCCACACACACCTATAGATAGTGTGTGTACAACAACACTTATTATTAGATGATGGGGGTTTTCAGTACCAAAGATTCATTAGGTGCTCAGATTTGTGGGCCTGTTTTATTTTCTCTCAAATAGTACTGGAGTACATCACTGTGAATTCACTTATTTCCCATGATATACAGTAAGTACTTTATTATGTCAAGGGAGGAATTCCCAAAGATTTATTTCTGTGTAATGTAAAAGGGTATTGCTGATGAATGGATTCTTACTCACTTGCCTACTTACTTACCGGCAGATGGAGAAGGTTGGGTGAAAAGATAAGTAGGCTGTGGTCCAAAGTGGAGTGCAGGCTACTCATAAATGGTGCTAAGTGTAACAAAAGTAATCTGGTGCTAAACCATCCTTTTTTCACATTCTAGAATGGAGGAGGGAGAAGTTAGTGGATTGCAAATGTTGTATCTGAAACTTTACAGAGTTGTCCAATCAGGGATAATAATGGTAGGCACAGTGTGGGAAAATGTGTTGCATACAATTTTCTCTTAAATGTGTAAATTGTGTAAATTTGGGTTTTGGCTTCTATGTCCACTTACTTAGTAAATAATGTCTTTGGATTTGAATTTTTCTTTTAAAAAATAATTCTACATTTTGGGATCTTTAAGTTGAACCTCAGCCAAAACTTTATTTCAGTAGCTCTAGGTGTAAAATGCATGGGTAAGATTTCAAACTTTTGTATTTTTTTTCTATCTCTATTAGTGTCAACACTTGAAAGCCTCCTTCTCACTACCTATGTCTAGTGATATATAACGAGAATTTACTATAGTGCACAAGACATGGAGGAATCATCAGGTTCAGATTTATATTTTCTGTGGCCCACCTGCAATCTTTCTTTTCCATTGACAGCATTATACCTATTCAAATCAAACAAGAAAAGAGCTTTATTGGCTTGACCATGATACATACAGATGTTGCCAGAGCAAGGACAAAGGGGGACATGGAAGGAAAGAAGAGGTCTGTCTTGGGTTGTGGGGATGGTATAGATGTATAGTAGGTAAGCAGTCTGGGGACATTTTTTAGGTATATAGTTCATTCATACTTCTCTCAGTCTCTGGGTGGCATGTTATATCAAAGTGTGCAGTGATCATCACTGTGGATTCTTCCTCCCCCCAGTAGAATGTAGAGTTTTCACTCTTTCTCTAAAGAGTGAAAATCTGTGATGAGGTCCATCAATGAGTGAGTGCCCCTGACTACAATATGTTTGTTGTAGAGCAGCAGAAAGTGAGCTTAATGTTTGAGGACCCTCAGGTTGCAGTGTTGGCACAGTCTATTCTCCCTGCATTTGTACGTCTGTCTGTGTCTCTCAGATTAGATTTCCAGATTGTGAGCACTCCCTCCCTTAGGGTTTTGGACATTTTCCAAGTATGGGGGCAGTTTATAGTCTATATGTAGGGACTGGTATATGGTTAGCTTCTGTGATTGTTTTAGTTCACTCCTCCATTTATCCACATATTCTTTTTTTTGTACTTGACTGGGATGTGTTTTATCTGGGCTTCTGTCTCCACTTGTGCAAGAGATCTTGTAAGCTGTGGCATTTGGGGGTAATATAAAAAATCCTGCCCAAGGCATCAACTACATATGTAGGAAGAAGATCTGTATTATAAAATAGAAATTTCTCCAGCCGTGGGATGCTTTTGTAAAGTATTTAATATTGGCCAAACTCAGTCAACTAATGAAAAGAAAAAACTGTGGACGTTTCTTACATGTTAAAGATGAACTTTGGACATATTTCATTTAGCAATTAACAGTGCCCTGTAAATTATTATTTTAATCTTTGAATTATGTAAGCAGACAAGCACTTTTTAATAATTACCACTATGGCTAAACTTCATATTGTTGTGACAATGCTAAGGCAGCTATTTTTCATAACAATTTAAGTTGACAAACTAAAATGTAAAGAACTATGGATCTGTGTGAGCACAGTGCTTTTTAAATATTTACAAACAAAAGTATGGTTATCCTTCTGCTTCCTAGAGTTTCTTCTTAATTTCCATAGCCATGCTGACCTTGGCCCTGCTTCATTCAGAAATTTGAAATAAGGAAGGTGTGACTGTTCTTTTCAGCATGCATACCTATGTAACTACCAGTGTCATCCAGGAAGAAACAGCAGTTTTCATGAAGGAGACATAGGGCTTGATTCACAAAGCGGTGCTAACTGTTAGCACGCCTCTGAAAACCCCCTTAGCACGTCTAAACAAGCTTTTCGCGCGCAAAACTTTACGCGCGCAAAACTTTATGTGCGTAAAACTTTACGCGCACACTGCACAGAGCGCAGGGCGCTCCGCGTGAAGTGCCCATTAAAGCCTATGGGACTTAGCGTGCGCATAGGACTTTGCGCGCGCATAGGACTTTGCGCGCGCAAAACTTTGCGCGCGATCTGATTGAGAAAAACCGGTGCTAACCTACTTAGCACCCTGGTTAGCGCACCTAAAGAGTTTATACATGCTAAGTAGGTTAGCACCGCATAGTGAATCAAGCCCCTTGTGTTTATTTATTTTAGTCACACTGAGGTTTAACCACTATGCTGCGGTATGCAGAGTATTGCGCATAAAGTGTTCAGCACAATAGACTAGAGCAGAATACAATGCATTTAATATATTGCATTCAGCTCTACTTGTATGATAAGACTTTCCATGCGTTATTCTGCTTACCCCAGCTTAGTGAATACACCTTACTGCATCTTCTCATTATTTCGGACTGGTTCAGACGGACGTTTGGAGGCGTCACGTTCGTTGG
The DNA here is from genome assembly GCF_040937935.1 of Hyperolius riggenbachi. NCBI lineage: Eukaryota > Metazoa > Chordata > Amphibia > Anura > Hyperoliidae > Hyperolius > Hyperolius riggenbachi. The sequence continues at coordinate 45,340 of NW_027152505.1, read as the reverse complement.
CGTCGCGGCAGCAATGCGTTCGAGCTTTCAGCAGCGTTTGGATGCGGTCGCATTTTTTCTTCCCCTAGGGGGACATTAGCCATCGCGGTTAACCGCCCCTGGAAGCTACATGTAGCTTCCCGGGGCTCCTTGAACGCCAGGGAAAATCGGGACCCAAACGCTGCGTTCGTGCAAACCCGCGTAAAAGCTTGGTACAAATGCTCCCATTCACTTGAATGGGAGCGTTTAACGCCAAGCCCTGAACGCTGACGGTAAACGCTCCGCAAGCGTCCGTCTGAACCAGCCTTAATGCTTCCTTTATTTAAGGATTTATCAAATTTTTTATAAGGTTTCAATCCCCCTGTTGTAGTAGCATCACACTCCTCACCTATGAGTTGGAGGAATTGGAGATGAGGTGCTTTATGTTGATGTTGCTGAAGAAATAGTTACAAGCATTCTACAATCATGTGACAAGCGGTGCAGGAAGAGAATCTGATAGATTCAAGATAAATTACACTGAAAGAATATCTTGCCTGGCAGATAAAAACAAATGGCTGTTACTTTCTAGATGACCCTTGGATTAGGTGAAATCTCTGCACAGTGGACACATGCATCAGTATGATCATGTCACATTGATTTACAAATACAAATACAGAGAAAGCTTAAAGGGGCACTACAGCGAAAAACTGTAAAATCTAAAATATGTGCAAACATATACAAATAAGTACCGTATTTCGCGCCATATAAGACGCTCCGGCATATAAGACGCACCCAGGTTTAGAGGGCAAAAAACAGAGAAAAAAATTATATATACTAAACCTGGTGCGTCCATATTCCAGGAGAGTCTTGTACATGTTAACCCTCAAATGTTGTCCTCCTGTGTCCCATTGTCTCCCCATGTGTCCTCTGTGTCCCCAATACCTGCCCCATGTGTCCTCTGTGTCCCTCATACATGCCCCATGTGTCCCCCATGCCTGCCCTATGTGTCCTCTGTGTCCCCCATACCTGCCCCATGTGTCACCCATGCATGCCCCATGTGTTCTCTGTGTCACCCATGCATACCCCATGTGTCATCTGTGTGTCCCTCATACATGCTCCATGTGCCCTGTGTCACCTATGCCTGCCCTATAGGCTTGCCCTATGTGTTCTCTGTGTCCCCCATACCTGTCCCATGTGTCCTCTGCGGCAACCATGCATGTCCCATGTGTCCTCTGTGTGTCCCTCATGCCTGCCCCATGTGCTTGTGTCCCCCATGTGTCCTCTGTGTCCCTCGTGCCTGCCCCATGTGCCTGTGTCCCCATGTGTCACCTATGCATGCCTCATGTGTCCCTCATGCCTGCCCCATGTGCCTTTGTCCCCTATGTGTCCTCTGTGTCCCTCATGCCTGCCCCATGTGCCTGTGTCCCCCGTGTGTGTGTGTGTAAATTGTGGCTGCACCCGATGTATGCCTCTGCCCGCTCCCCATGCCTGTAATGAGGCCGGCGTGTGTAATATGTTTCCTCCCGCTGTGTGCCCGATCTCTGCGTGCCCCCGCTAGTGTATAATATGCCCGCTCCCCCGCTTGCCTTATCTCCCTCCCCCATGTGGTTGCTGGCCCCCCGTGTGTTAATCTGCAGCGGCTTACCTCTCCGCCATGCCCGCGAGGATTGGAGACCTTCTTCACAGCCGCGCATCTCGCTCTAGTGATCGGCATGTGACAATGACGCAATCACCACATGCCGATCACTAGAGCGAGATGCGCGGCTGTGAAGAAGGTCTCCAATCCTCGCGGGCATGGCGGAGAGGTAAGCCGCTGCAGATTAACACACGGGGGGGCCAGCAACCACATGGGGGAGGGAGATAAGGCAGGCGGGGGAGCAGGCATATTATACACTAGCGGGGGCACGCAGAGATCGGGCACACAGCGGGAGGAAACATATTACACATGCCGGCCTCATTACAGGCATGGGGAGCGGGCAGAGGCATACATCGGGTGCAGCCACACAGGCAGGGAATTCCCGACGTGGCGGCGGGTCGCGGTCCCTATCGGCGGGCGTTTCTAAGTCGAGAATTCCCTGCCTTTGCCGTATAAGACGCAGGGACTTTTTCCCCCTATTTTTTGGGGAGAAAAAGTGCGTCTTATACGGCGAAAAATACGGTATATTGTTTCCAGAGTAAAATGAGCCATAAATTACTTTTCTACTATGTTGCTGTCACTTACAGTAGGTTGTAGAAATCTGACAGAAGTGACAGGTTTTGGACTAGTCCATCTCTTTATAGGGGATTATCAGGGATGTATTTATTTTCAAAAGCACTTAGTGAATGGCAGTTGCTCTGTCCAACTGCCAAAAAACTGTGTAGCGAGCAGGGAAGCTGGCCAGCATCATTGTTTAAATCATTTTAGAGAATATCTTTATAAAGAATAAAAGCCTTGCTGAGAATCCCCTATGAAGAAGTGGACTAGTCCAAAACCTGTCACTTATTTCAGATTTCTACTGCCTACTATAAGTGACAGCATTATAGGAGAAAAGTAATTTATGGCTCATTTTACTCTGGAAGAAACATACTTCTTATTTGTATATGTTTGCACATATTTTAAATTTTACAGTTTTTCACTGTAGTGCCCCTTTAAGCAAAGGAGGGCATCCAATCAAGTTGCATCTGTTAAATTAAATAAGTTTGGTTGCATAGAGATTAGGTTGAACTTTATCTTTAGCTTTATTTTTTGCACCTGTATCTGTTTACTAGCCCAGAGATTAACCAGGCTTTTCCTCTGTCTCAAACACTAAGTATTTGTTAATTAGTCTTGAACATATGTGTTTCCTAAAGGTAATATTATGTCACAAGCAAAAGAACACATATATTATAAAGCACAGTAAATGAATTTACTCTTACTCCTACTACTACTAATACTACTACTAATACTATTAATAACTATTATTATTATTATTACCATTATATTGCTTTTACAGTACTGTATAATGTAAGTGATAGAAAGTGGGAGTAGCAAATATGTTAAACAGGAAAAATCATGTACTTCAAGAACAAGAATTAGCAGGCAAGCTTGAACAATATTAGACTGACAGAGTTTCTGACAGAATTTAACATAAAAAGAAAACCAAAGTTTGAAAACTAGAGATGTCAACAGTTTAATATAGACAATAAAAGGAATACTTGATAATTTGTGAAACGTTTGTATAATATGTAAGGATTTCACATGCCTTATTTTTTTATTTCTTTTTTTTTTTCTATGCCTGCAAATGTGTTTGCCTTCATAGCTGTTCAATGTATACATATTACAGTAGGAAAATGGTGCTAAATGTTTTACATGGTCTGCACTGCTGAGCTCTCTGAGCTTCCCCAAACATTTAATTTCCATTCATACATAAGTTGCTGTCACATTTTCCAAACACCTTGCACCTCTAGGCTGAGAGTTTCCTGAATTTCACATGCTCTCAGCTAGAAAGTGAATACAGGCCCGACTTTCTAAAGGGGCCATGGAGAAAACAGGAGGATAGAGTTTGAAGATTTTGAGGAAAGTCAACAAGAAGCTTACAAATAGGGCAAAGGACTGCAGAAGATTTTGAGAAACGGCTAACTTCCCTTTCCAGATGCCCTGCAGTGCTTGGGGATGGCCAAGAATAGCACCAAGGTCAGTAAGAATTACATCCAGATGCAGGTCAGATACAGAGAGGAAAAACAGGCTAGGATAATCGCCCGACTTGCAGTACCTGCTGGGGTCATAGCTCAGGGGCACAACTGGCAAAACCTTCACTTGACTGCTTGCAAATACCCATTATTGCTAAATGATCTTTTTCTGTTGTGTTTTATCTGAATGCACAAAACATATGAAACAGCCTAGGGAGGTTTATATATAAAAGTATACACGCTAACACCATAAAATAAACACTCAATTTTGAAATGGAAAATAAATATATATATATATATATATATATATATATATATATATATATATATATATGTATATATATATACTCTCACACACACACACACACACACACACACACACACAAGTACACTGAACATATAAAAATTTTGGATAAAGATAAAATGAATACTGGTTCATATAGTGGAGATTTACTACTTGTCTACGTGAACTAAACTTTTTATGGAATTTTGAATGGAAGAATGAAAGATTGTTGCATAAAATCTATATTAAAATAATTGATAGTCCAAGAAGAAAAAAGAATGTAGTTAAAATCAAGTTAAAATATGACTTTAATGCCATCCACTAATGAATGGCAATAACACGGTTATTAAAACCTGCAATTTACCTAAACATTTTTGATGTTATAATCCGTATTTTACATTACTCATTACCACCACATACATTTTTAATATTACATACGCTACTCTGTAATAAATTTGGCCCAACTGCCATTTATAACAGTTAAAAATAAAAATATTTATTTTTAAGGCATATAAAGTAATGTAGATGTCTGTTTAATGCATGTAATAGATTTTATATAAAATCTATAAATCTTCTTTATTTAAGTATCAGTACTAGTCATTTAGAATATTTAAAAGTTAAAAAATTGCAGTGGGTTTCTTTGTAGCTCACACTATCAAAATTATTTTAAAATGTACATTTTAAATAAAATATTGACAGTTTCATTAAAAAAATATTGCCACATACCGTATTTAAAATGTATAACTGAATGTGCTCCATGGTTTATTTGATATTATATTCTTACTTTTAACGTAAAATAAGACAAGAAAGAATGTTTTTAAAGTCACTTTATCTAAAGTAACCATAAAGAATGTTTTACTGAGTTCATTAAATGTCCCTTGAGCAATGCAATTAAACTTTATACATATAGTTTAAAATATGAATTCCTCTGTCATTTTTTACTTGAAGGCAGCAGAATTTTCAGCATCTGCACCTTCCTGGCAATGCACTGAGAAAAACAGACAGACTTGTAAAAAGACTTGTTTTCATATCACATTGCAATTGTCAATTTCCTTGCTCTTTGTACTGTGTCCTGGACTGAAACCTGCCCCTTCAGACCTGCATGCAAAAGCTTCCTGCTCTCTCCATACAATAACTTTTCTACTGAAATAAGTATACATGCCATCATGAATGCAGTATGGAGGAATCGGTGACATGTACGTGTGTGGGGGGGATTTTTCCAGATCTGCTCATTTAGGCACAGAGATTCACAGGCATGTGTAAATTATTGGTAATTGCGTGCCCAGGCAGTGAGTTGGGTGGCCGATACAGATAGTTGCTGATCAGCTAATACATAGGAAATAAAGGTTGCAGACCATATTCTGCAACTAGCGGTCATTTGGATGCTGGGATTAGTGTTAATTTTTTTTGGGGGGGAGGGGGGTAGTGTTAAGCATTAGAAGAGGGGATAGTGTTAGGCAAAAGGAGCTGAGGTGTTGTGTAAGAATGAGGGTCGGGCTAGTCACTAGTAAAATATTGGGTATGTAAATTACAGGTAATTTTACTAGTGGCACCCCCCTGTGCCCAACTCACTTGATGGTGCTGCTACATGTGGTAGGATTTTTCAGAATGACACAGATTGACACAGATTAAGAGCAAGTGGTGGACTGTATTGTGGTCACTGTGCAATGTTGGAAAGATGGAAACACTGACCAGCAGCTCCAATTCTGTTAGTTGTAGGTAAACAATGGTTTTGGAACTGCCCTAAGGAAACTGCTAAAGTGAGACAACGGGCTAAATTCTGGTAGGGTTATCAAACAAATGACCTCATGTAAGGTAACTTACCTCATGAGGTAATTACATTTATCAATTCTGGTAGGTTTTAGTCACAAATTATTGCACATAGGATTATTGGGGAAAGGGAAAAGGACAGACACTCACAAATAATCCCAAATTCCACTAGGTATTTTAAACCCAACCGCCACAATTGTATATCAATCTATAATACGTGACCCAGTTGTTGTGAAAAAGGATAATTTATTAGTGTTAGCGACCTATCAATGCATAAAAAGGTGTACAAGACACATTAAAACCAACAGCGCTGTTGTACACACCTGCGTCAGGGCGCCCACCAGACTCACCACATCATATGTCACCACACACACTGGCCAACCTAGGGAGCATAAGGAGGGACCTATCAAATTATTATACTATCCCCCAATCGAGATGATGTTCGTTGATTGTTGTCGTCAGCGTCACACATAAAGAAGCAAGTCCAGCAACATGCAAAAAAGGCTTTGAAAATGGCAGAGCAATGATATGGCAAAGCACATGCAAAGCAGTCCTTATTGCCTATACTGCAGTTATAGGGCTTGTATCGTACTCACGACTCCATAGTGCTCATCAAGTTCTTGGAGGTTGTTGGAATTCCTTTCCGTGTATGCTCATAACAGGGGCCCAGTGCGTGATCCACACATTTAGACTCTTATCTCCAGGCAAATTTTCCACATAGCTGGAATTCCGGGTCCACAAAGCTTTCCCACTCCACCAACTGCATTGGCTGTTCTGGGCACTTTTCAGATTCTGAGCGCAAAGGGCACCATCCACCTCCTACACGCCCATCAACTACGAGCAGTGCACCCACACTGCAGCTTCTCGCTAGGGCGTATGGGTTGCGCGTTTGGGCAAGCATTCACCAGGTTTGCTCTCCCCCAACACCCAGCCGTGTCCCGGTCCAGTCACTGGGAAGCATGGAGAAGGACTATTGGCAGGTCCGGTAGGCGGCGAGACGCAGGAAGGCCGACTAGTTTCGACCGGTACTTCCGGTCTTCATTGGGGCGTGGTTTGCTTATGGGGGGCTGGAAATAAATATCCCTCCGGCTCCTCCCACCACACGCTAGTTGGAGGGTGTTGCAAGCTCATCTGTCCGGATAGAAACCATTATGTGGTTTCCTGTTCTGCTGCAGCGTCCAATCCCACCTCAAAAGGCAACAGCAAACTGTAAACAAGGCCATGCAGCAGGAACTCCTTCAAGAGAATAGTGGGGGCCCAAATCTAAAAACACATATGTGTGTGTAGCTCCCTGGCCAGGAAAGAGAGTCTCTACTTCAATCATCGATCTACACTACAGGAAGGGATTACAAGGGGGGGGGGGGGGAGGGAAAAGGGGAAAGAGATAAGGGAAACGCGCAAAGGCATAAGCTAGCAGTACCAATGCATCAAAAATTCACACAGTTACAGACTCATTGCCCACTCCGAGAGAAACACACACTTAATATACACACTCAAAGAAAAATCCCCAGTTATCAATAATTTAGATTATCAACTAACAGGGAGTTAGTGACAATGGAATCGTCTATAAAAAGCTCCTAAGGGAAAAATCCACATTTAGGCCATGCGGATGCCGCGACCTCAGTCGGTACATCCACATCGCCTCCTGTTGCAAAAGCATAGCCTCCGTTCGCTCTTTTCGCGTAAAAACCTCCAAGTTATCAATACACATTGCCCTGAGTCCAACTATTGAGCTATTGTGCATTTCCTGAAAGTGTTCAGCAATTGGTGACTTTTTCTCACCACTGGTGATATTCCCTAAATGCTCAAGGAGTCTAGTCTTAAATGCTCGTGTTGTCATACCCACGTAGTACTTGTTGCAAGGACAAATGATTAAATATATGATCCATGTTGAATTACAATTAAGGAAATTCTTCACCTTATATTCTCTCAATTGATCCTGAGATCTGAACCTGTCAGTCCTCATAACAAAAGGGCAGGCTTTGCATGTTCCGCACCTAAACATTCCAGCAGGGGGAGAAACACGATCAAGCCAAGTGCCTACCTCCCTCCTAGGTAATTCCGATTGAACCAAAATATCTTGCAAATTCCTAGCCCGACGCGCAGTAATTAGCGGCCTTGGACCCACGATTTCACTTATTTTAGGGTCTAACTGTAACACCCTCCAGCATCCTTTTAGGGCCTCATTAAGAGCACCCCAATGTGAATTAAATTGAGTTACAACTCTAGTATACCCCCTACCATCACCACCAGTTGTGGAACGAGCACAGGGACGGAGCAGAGATTCACGATCAGTATGCAACGCACGATTATAGCTCCGACGCAATATTCTTTCTGAATATCCTCTTTCACGGAACCGTTTGTACATTTCCCTAGCCTCACGCTTAAACTGCTCTACGTTCGAGCAGTTGCGCCGAATTCTTAGGAATTGTCCCGTGGGGATCCCCCCAATCACTGACATCGGGTGGTGGCTCGCCGCGTGGAGCAATGAGTTACCCGCCGTGGGCTTCCGAAAGGTTCTCATTGTGAGCCTATTGTTTACCTTCACAATCTCCAGATCCAAGAAAGTAATACTTTCTGGATCAGTCGTAAAGGTCAGGCGTATATTACGCCTGTTACAATTTAAGGCTGACACGAAGTTCGCAAAGCCCTCCTTGGTACCCCTCCACAAGACGAGCACATCATCGATGTATTGCAACCAGAGGGACACACCCCCACGGAACAGCTCACTTGGATAAACGTCCTGCTCCTCCCATACGCCTTTAGTCACAAATTACCTCATGCGGTAAATTATAAGGGAATCTGTGCAGTGTTTTACCTCAAATCAGAATTCTCACGAAGAAAACGGGGCATGTTAGCACAAAATGTACCGTTCAGTTTAAGAACTACCTGTACCTGGTCTTATCGTCATAGATGAAAATGAGAGAGTGAGGGCCTGAGGTTAGAGTGAGTGTTAGGGATGATCAATGAGATACAAATTTTTCCGAGTTGATGCAAGTTTATGCAAATTTTTATGCACATATATGCAGCTTGAAAATAGACCAATCAGTTTAAACCCAGGTTGAAATTGATTGGTCCATTTTCAAACTGCGTATATTTGCATAAATGTTTGCATCAATTTGCATTAACTTGGTAAAATTTGCATCTCATTGATCATCCCTAATGAGTCTGCTGAGAGTGCGGGCCTGAATTGAGAGCGAGTGTGCTGAGAGTGAGGGTCTGAAGTTAGACTGAGTGTTGAGAGTGGGGGAGCTAAGGTTAGAGTGAGTTGTCCCAGTACTGGTTAACCAACTATAGGTGCCACAGTATAGGTAGGTAGGCCAGCTATAGGTGCCACAGTAGAGGTAGGTCTGCTATTTGTGCCACTGTATAGGTAGCTCTGCTATAGGTTGCTCAGTATAGGTAGGTCTGCTATAGCTGACACAGTACAGGTAGATAGGTCAGCTACAGGTGCCACAGTCGAGGTAGGTCTGCTATTTGTGCCACTGTATAGGTAGCACTGCTATAGGTGCCACCGGCACCATATAGGTAGCTCTGCTATAGGTGCCACAGAATAGATAGGTCTGCTATAGGTGCCACAATATAGGTATGTCTGCTATAGCTGACACAGTACAGGTAGATTGGTCAGCTACAGGTGCCACAGTCGAGGTAGGTCTGCTATTGGTGCCACTGTATAGGTAGCACTGCTATAGGTGCCACCGTATAGGTAGCTCTGCTATAGGTGCCACAGAATAGTTAGGTCTGCTATAGGTGCCACAGTATAGGTAGGTAGGTCAGCTATAGCTGACACAGTACAGGTAGGTAAGTCAGCTATAGATGTCACAATAGAGGTAGGTCTGCTATTGGTGCCACTGTATAGGTAGCTCTGCTATAGGTGCCACAGTATAGGTAGATCTGCTATAGGTGCCACAGTATAGGTTAACAAGTTTCCCCATTATAGGTAAAAAAGCATATTTATATTTTTAAACCCCTGCCTTCCTCCATTCCAGTTTTCTACCCCTCCCTCCTTCCCGGTCCCCCACCCCCCCTTCCTGATTCCCCAATGGCACTGGGAGATGAGCATATTGCTCACCATGGCTCTCTCCAGTGATGACCGTGCATCCTCCACCGCCGTACAGTTCCAGGCTGCTGTTCACAGTACTAGGGACGTGGCTTGACGACGGATGTATATAGTCAGATCCCCCTGTATATGCAAGTATTAATAGCAATATTCCCCCTGTAAATTGGCAGTGTATATAGCCAGTTCCCCCATATATAGCATATATATATATATATATATATATATATATATATATATATATATATATATATATATATAGTGCAACCCCCCTGTGTACAGCAAGAGTTTATAGCAATATTCCCCCTGTATATAGCCAGCCACTCCCCCCCCCACATACCACATATAGCCAATATATATATATATATATATATATATATATATATAGTCCCTCCCGACGCCCAGCCACTATTTACTTAAAATAACTAAATTGTGCCGGTTACTAAAGCCACCCGCTGACACCCCCCCCCCCCGATCCGCTTGCGTGCAGTGAGGTGGGCATCCATAGTACTACTCACCGCCATAGCTCTCTCCAATGTTGATCACGCACCCTCCTCCTCTGTACAGCTCCAGGCTACTGTTCCCCGTACCGGGGATGTGGCTTGATGACATCATCTAACCGCATCCCCAGTATGGGGAACAATAGCCCGGAGCTGTACAGTGGAGTAGGAGGGTGCGCAATCAACGCTGGAGAGAGCCGTGGCGGTGAGTAGTACTACGGATGCCCACCTCACTGCACTCAGGGGGATCAAGCGGGGGGAGATTTGGGTTGCAGTCGGCAGCTTTAGTAATTGGAGTATTTTTAGTTTTTCAATTACATAGTAGCTGGACGTCCGGAGGGAGTTTGGGGGGGGGGGGATTTTAGCGGGTGGCTTTAGGAATCAGAGCACTTTTAGTCTTTTTAATTAAATAGTGGCTGGGCATCGGGAGTGAGTGTGCTGGGGGGGGGTTGGAACACTTAGTGGCTGGGCGTCAGGAGGGAATGCGCGAGTGGGGGGGAGGATCGGGTTGGCCCCTGCACATAACAGTCAAGAGAACACCTCACTGATTGCTACTCAGTTTTCCCCCTGTGTCGGTAATTTAGCAAGCATCATCCGCAGGCGGGAAAATGAACCAGAATTTAACAAAGAAAAAGAAAAACCTAATGAGGTATTTTCCCGACTATTATTTATATAGGGCAAACCCCTACCAGAATTGAGCCCAATGTAGTGTAAAAATAAACTTAAAGGAAACCAGAGACAAACTATATTCAAAGATTTATACATACCTGGGGCTTCCTTCCCCATCCAGATGGATCACTCCCACGCCACTGTCCTCACTCTTCTCCGTCTTCTGTACTGGGTCCTCTAACTTCGCCCAGCCAGGGCCAGTCTGAGCATGCGCAGTGCGCTCTTACCATTTCTCTCCAGCAGAGAATAGTACTGCGCAGGCATAGTACTATTTTGCACTGGAGAGAGACAGAGGGAGCGCACTGCGCTTGCTGAGACTGGTTGCGACTGGCCGAACTTACGGGACCTAGTACAGGTCCCTGAGGTGAAAAATCATACCACTTGTAGCAACACCATCAAGTGAGAAAACTTTAACCAGTTCACCCCCAAGGGTTTTTATCCTAATGGACCAGAGCAATTTTCAGTTGTCATTGCTCCTCCCTTTTATTACCTAATAACTTTATTACTACTTTTCACAAGAAAATGATCTATACCTCGTTTTTTCGCCACCAATTAGGCTTTCTGTGGATAGTACATTTTGCTAAGAATTTTTTTTTATTCTAAATGAGTTTTAATGAGAAAAACAGAAAAAAAAAGAAAAAAAATCATTATTTCTCAGTTTTAAGCCATTATAGTTTTAAAATTAAACATTCTCCTGTGGATAAAACAAACACGTTTTATTTGCCCAGTTTTCCCTATTATTAAACCGTTTAAATTATGTCCCTATCACAATGTATGGCGACAGTATATTATTTTGAAATATAAGTGTTATTTTTCTGTTCTGTTTTTTTTGTTCTGGCCATAATTACAAGCCCCTATGTAATAAATAAAAATTAATTTCCCCCATAAAATATAGATTAAAAAAGCTGAGTCCCTAAGGTAACTATTTTTTTTTTTAAGCTGATTTTTTTTTTTTTACAAGTGTTTTTTTTGGGGGGGGGCGGGGGGGGGGGGGCGGGGGGGAAGGTTGGAAGTGTAATTTTATTAATGAAGTGTATGTGCTTGAAAATGTATTTATTTTGTAGATGTAATATACTTTTTGGCCACAAGACAGCGCTAGTGAACACTCGTTATAGGAAGTGTTCACTTTTTTTTTTACATACTTTATTTAATTGTTACATTTGCTGTTTATGTGAATGGACGTAGTCGCTGTTCGCGGTTACGTCCATTCACTCCAGGCACTGCGATTGGGTAGAGGACCGTGCGGTCCTCTTCCCCAATCACTCAGCACGGGATCATGACGGAAACAGCGGCGGTAGCGGCGCGCACACGGCGGTAGCAGCACCGGGAATGCGCGATGTATTAAAACGTCATGTTGCCGTTAATAGAGGTAAGCATGATGTTTTAATACGTTAGGATGGCGGTAAATGGTTAAATATAGTTTGTCTCTGGTATACTTTAAGTGCATATAAAAAAAATGTAATTATAACCAACAGGAATTCTAACACATACCACTATTCAGACACATAACAGTATTGCTCAAGTAGCTGCAGGGCAGTAAAACAGTGTTGTTTTTAGGTTGAGTAAACACAACAATAGACCCACATCATAATGGTTGAATATTGGTCAGTAGATCATATTAGTAGTGTTCCCCATCTCAACACAGGATCAAAATACAAGAAAAGAGTAGAGAATACATACTCTAGGATGGAATATTGCATGGGCAGGGACCCATCCTAGTGTTTCCTGTTACTGTTGTACTGTCTCCAGTGAACATATACCATATTGGTGATGTTTTCAAATTACTCATTTATTATATGTACTTGTGCTTCCCCAGATTAGTATTCAGTAGGCTGAATGTGATTGATCAATTAGATGCAGTCAAACATATTCTATCCAAGGCTTCCATTCTTTTGGACTGGAATTTATTATTAGTATTTTTAAGATGCTAGTCAATTTTTCATCCACCAAAAACTACCACATCTTCCACTGCTGTTCCTCTAAGCTGAGGTTTTGTTTTCTCTAGTTCTTGTCAGTTATCATAGAGGTAGTTTTCCTAGAAAGCCTAGTAAAATTTTCTGGGATTTTTAAAAAGAGTTGATTTGCCCCTACATAAGAGCACCACTGGTGGATCAGATAAAAATGGTGCCCAGCACCAATGCATAAAAATGGTGCCGCATTGTGCTGCTATGTAAAACGATATTTTCTGTTATAAAGGGTAAAATATGGCGCATGGGCTGCAATAGTACAATAGCGGGCACCATAATATACCCTCCTTGCCGCTAATCGTGGCTTGTACACGCTCAGGCGGGGAGGTAGTGTTAGGCAGCAGTGGTCTGGAGGAGAGTGTTAGGCAGTGGGTGTCCAGGCGAGAGTGGGCTAGTGTAAGGCAGGGGGGGTCGGGGGGAGAGTGTTAAGACAGTGACATTAGCTTGTCCCAGCGATCGCTCCTTCACTTCCTAGTTAGTTCGCATTAGTCCTGCATCCAACGAATCGCCATGCGGCTTCAGTCCCCGCATGGTGATTGGCTGGCTGACTGCAAACTAACTAGGAAGTGAAGGAGTGATCGGCGGGACAAGGTTACATAGTTACATAGTTATTTTGGTTGAAAAAAGACATACGTCCATCGAGTTCAACCAGTATAAAGTACAACACCAGCCTGCTCCCTCACATATCCCTGTTGATCCAGAGGAAGGCGAAAAAACCCTTACAAGGCATGGTCCAATTAGCCCCTAAAGGGAAAAATTCCTTCCCGACTCCAGATGGCAATCAGATAAAATCCCTGGATCAACATCATTAGGCATTACCTAGTAATTGTAGCCATGGATGTCTTTCAACGCAAGGAAAGCATCTAAGCCCCCTTTAAATGCAGGTATAGAGTTTGCCATAACGACTTCCTGTGGCAATGCATTCCACATCTTAATCACTCTTACTGTAAAGAACCCTTTCCTAAATAAATGGCTAAAACATTTTTCCTCCATGCGCAGATCATGTCCTCTAGTCCTTTGAGAAGGCCTAGGGACAAAAAGCTCATCCGCCAAGGTATTATATTGCCCTCTGATGTATTTATACATGTTAATTAGATCCCCTCTAAGGCGTCTTTTCTCTAGACTAAATAAACCCAGTTTATCTAACCTTTCTCGATAAGTGAGACCTTCCATCCCACGCATCAATTTTGTTGCTCGTCTCTGCACCTGCTCTAAAACTGCAATATCTTTTTTGTAATGTGGTGCCCAGAACTGAATTCCATATTCCAGATGTGGCCTTACTAGAGAGTTAAACAGGGGCAATATTATGCTAGCATCTCGAGTTTTTATTTCCCTTTTAATGCATCCCAAAATTTTGTTAGCTTTAGCTGCAGCTGCTTGGCATTGAGTACGATTATTTAACTTGTTGTCAATGAGTACTCCTAAGTCCTTCTCCAAGTTTGATGTCCCCAACTGTATCCCATTTATTTTGTATGGTGCTAGACCATTAGTACGTCCAAAATGCATGACCTTACATTTGTCAACATTGAATTTCATCTGCCATGTATGTGCCCATATAGCCATCCTATCCAGATCCTGTTGCAATATGACACTATCTTCCTGAGAGTTAATGATTCTGCACAATTTTGTATCATCTGCAAAAATAGCAACATTGCTCACTACTGCATCTACTAGGTCATTAATAAATAAATTGAAGAGCACTGGACCCAGAACAGACCCCTGTGGGACCCCACTGCTAACAGTCTCCCATTTTGAGTATGATCCATTGACCACAACTCTTTGTTTTCTGTCCATTAGCCAGTTCCCTATCCATGAACACAGACTCTTCCCCAGTCCTTGCATCCTCAACTTTTGCACCAGACTTTTGTGGGGAACAGTGTCGAAGGCCTTTGCAAAATCCAAGTATATCACATCTACAGCATTCCCAATATCCATATTAGCATTCACTACCTCATAAAAGCTGAGCATGTTAGTCAAACAGGACCTGTCTTTAGTAAACCCATGTTGATGCTTAGAAATAAGATTATTTTCTACTATGAAGTCATGTATAGTATCTCTTAGTAACCCCTCAAATAGTTTGCATACAACTGATGTTAAACTTACAGGTCTATAATTTCCTGGATCAGATTTTTTGCCCTTCTTAAATAATGGGAAAACGTGGTCTGTACGCCAATCCACTGGGACTCTGCCAGTTGCAAGAGAGTCACAAAAGATAAGATAAAGGGGTTTATCTATAACTGAACTTAATTCCCTTAGGACCCGAGGATGCATGCCATCCGGGCCAGGTGCCTTGTCTATTTTTAATTTATTTAGTCTTGCCTTCACTTCTTCCTGCGTTAAGTATTTAATATTACAGTTAGAAGATTGAGACTCTTCCGCCTCTGTAGTTTGCAACAGTGCTGTTTCTTTTGTGAAGACAGAAGCAAAGAAAGCATTTAATAACTCTGCCTTACCTTGGTCATCCACCATTGAGTTCCCATCCTCATCCTTTAGGAGTCCTATACAGTCAACCTTTCTTTTTTTAGAGTTAATATACTTGTAAAACTTTTTTGGGTTAGATTTGATATCCTTAGCGATTTGTTTTTCAGCTTCAATCTTTGCCTGCCTAATTTCTTTTTTACAATTTTTATTGCACTCCTTATAATTGCTTAGTGCAGCCTCTGTCCCCTCCTGTTTTAAGACCTTATAGGCATTCTTTTTCCTCTTCATTTTATCTTTAACCTTTCTATTCATCCATAGAGGCCTTTTTTTTATTCCTAGACATTTTGTTTCCATGTGGGATATACATACTACAGTATTGATTGAGTATAAGTTTAAAAGCTTGCCATTTCCCTTCAGTGTCTTCCCCTTGTAGTACATTATCCCAGTTCACCAAACTTAGTGCCTGCCTAATTTGAGTAATGTAATGTATGCTAAATGCCGGTAATGACATCTAGTTACTATGGTTGTATATAAAATTTTAGGACGTTTATGAAATGTTAGATAACTTTAGTAGCAAGATGTCATTTTTGGCATCACCCTATGTCATTTTTCTTGTAGTGCCTTTTTTGAATGTACCCCACCACTGGATTCCATTGTACTACTTGGTTTGTTAGAGAGGGTAAAATACCTGCTTCAAAGATGGAGCACCATAGGCAATGCCCAGCATATATGCATGAAGTCCCCTTCTGCTCTGCACCCTCTAAAACATCTTCCGTCTCTAGCCCTGTTAAACTTTACCCAACTGGCACAGTCAGACCCCTTCTTCCCCCAATGCAGACTAGGCAGGCAGCCGGTAAAAAAACATCCCTACCACCAGATTAGTGCAGGGCGTATTACATTTACCTGTTTCCAGCGCTGCAGATCTCCATGCAGCAGCACTCTTTGCTGCCCTTTGCCTTCGCATAGGTCATGTGATAGGGACAAGAAGCTGGTGAATGACAGTAGAGAGAACGTGCTGTGATGCACAGATGAGACCCGCAGCACTGGCACATGTAGTATAATATTACCTGCTTCCAGTGCTGCAGGTCTTCTCCATGCATCAAAGCACACTCTCTCTTCTGCACTTCACCAAGCTCCCTATCACATGACTCGCTTTGGTCATGTGATAGTGAGCTGGTTAATGGCAGCAGAGAATGCTGCTGCTGTGATGCAGGGAGATTTGCGAACTGAAAGAAGGTAAATATAACGTTTACTGCACTACTCTGCATGCGGATGGGAGGGGGAAGGGCCCCCAAAGCCCCCAGGCCCCTCTGCAATCACAGTGGTTGCAGGAACTAATGTTACGCCTGTGGCTTTATAGCTATCCAGTGAAAGAAAAAGGCCATCAATGACTCTTTTATGCTGTACCTGTATCATTGCAATTCAGTGGCGGACACAGCCAGCAGTGGGCCCCTGTGCAAAATTGTAATTGTGGGCCCTCTACGCGTGCCGTGGCAAAATATGGGCGTGGCAAAAAATAGTGGATAGAACATGCGGCGCGGCAAAAAAATGGGCGTGGCAATAACCGGATGAGGGCGGAGCTAACTGTAACTTAAAGCGAACCCGGGGTGAGGGTTTATTTCCTTTTAAACAATATTAGTTGCCTGGCGGCCCTGCTGATCTGTTTGGCTGCAGTAATAAACTGAATTACACCAGCAACAAGCATGCAGCTAATCTTCTCAGTTCTGACAATATTGTCAGAAACCCCTGACCTGCTGCATGCTTGTTCAGGGTCTATGGTTGAAAAAATAAGAGGCAGAGGACCAGCACGGCAGCCAGGCAACTGGTATTGCTTAAAAGGAGAGAAATATGGCAGTCTCAAGATTATTCTCACCTCAGGTTCCCTTGAAAAGTGCAACGCAAAGACAGTGGGCCCAAGTTTTGGTGACCCTTTCCCCAGAAAATTCACATAATTGTGCAGGTTTTCTCAAGAAAATACACATCATGTCGGCAGATATGCCCAGAAAATACGTGCAATCATGTCGGCAGATATGCCCAGAAAATACGTGCAATCATTTCGGCAGATATGCCCAGAAAATACGTGCAATCAAGTCGGCAGATATGCCCAGAAAATACAGGCAATCATGTCGGCAGATATGCCCAGAAAATACGTGCAATCATGTCGGCAGATATGCCCAGAAAATACGTGCAATCATGTCAGCAGATATGCCCAGAAAATACGTGCAATCAAGTCGGCAGATATGCCCAGAAAATACGTGCAATCATGTCGGCAGATATGCCCAGAACATACACCTGGGTGGGTGGGTAGGTAGCCTGGTGGGTAGGTAGCCTGGTGGGTGGGTTGGTAACTAGCCGGGTGGGTGGTTAGGTAGGTAGCCAGGTGGGTAGGTAGGTAGGTAGCCTGGTGGGTGGCTAGCCGGATGGGTGGGTAGGTAGCCTGGTGGGTGGGTTGGTAACTAGCCCGGTAGGTAGCCGGGTGGGTGGTTAGGTAGGCAGCCGGGTGGGTAGGTAGGTAGCCGGGTGGGTGGTTAGGTAGGTAGCCGGGTGGGTAGGTAGGTAGGAAGCCTGGTGGGTGGGTAGCCGGGTGGGTGGGTAGGTAGCCTGGTGGGTGGGTGGGTAGGTAGGTAGCCTGGTGGGTGGGTAGCCGGGTGGGTGGGTAGATAGCCTGGTGGGTGGGTTGGTAACTAGCCCGTAGGTAGCCGGGTGGGTGGTTAGGTAGGTAGCCGGGTGGGTAGGTAGGTAGCCGGGTGGGTAGGTAGGTAGGAAGCCTGGTGGGTGGGTAGGTAGCCGGGTGGGTAGGTAGGAAGCCTGGTGGGTGGGTAGGAAGCCTGGTGGGTAGGTGGTTAGGTAGCCGGGTGGGTAGGTAGGTAGGTAGCCGGGTGGGTAGGTGGTTAGGTAGCCGGGTGGGTAGGTAGGTAGGTAGCCGGGTGGGTAGGTAGCTTGGTGGGTGGGTAGGTAGCCGGGTGGGTGGTTAGGTAGTCGGGTGGGTAGGTAGGTAGGAAGCCTGGTGGGTGGGTAGGTAGCCGGGTGGGTAGGCAGGTAGCCCTTAGCTATCCGGGTGGGGGGTCCGACTTCTATCCTCCCTCCCTCCCTTCCTCACCTCGGGGGGCCCCCCTCCCGATATGCGCGGCGGGAGAGCGAGCGGCAAATACAGGAAGTCTTCAGGCCTCTCCAGGCATCCACTAGAGGCCCAGCCGCTTGGTCTCCAATATGTCTCCAACTTGGAGACATATCGGAGACCAAGCGGCTGAGCCCTCTAGCGGATGCCTGGAGACCCGGATTTGCCACTCTCCCGCCGCGCATACCGGGAGGGGGGCCCCCGAGGTGAGGGAGGGAGGGAGGGAGGGAGGGAGGATAGGAGTCCGGGCACCGTGGGAAAAAATCAATAAAAAAAAAATATATATATATATAAAAAAAAAATACTTAATGGGCCCCTGAAGAAAACGGAACTTCAGGGGCCCTTGTGCGGCGGCACGACCTGCACGGCCGTATGTCCGCCACTGTTGCAATTGCTCACCCAACATTATCATTGGCTCAACTGCTTGGGGCACTTTAACCACTTGAGGACCACAGTCTTTCTAAACCTTAAGGACCAGGCACTTTTTTTCCATTCAGACCACTGCAGCTTTCACGGTTTATTGCTCGCTCATACAACCTACCACCTAAATGAATTTTGGCTCCTTTTCTTGTCACTAATAAAGCTTTCTTTTGGTGCTATTTGATTGCTCCTGCGATTTTTACTTTTTATTATATTCATCAAAAAAGACATGAATTTTGGCAAAAAAATGATTTTTTTAACTTTCTGTGCTGACAGTTTTCAAATAAAGTAAAATTTCTGTATACATGCAGCGCGAAAAATGTGCACAAACATGTTTTTGATAAAAAAAAACCCATTCAGTGTATATTTATTGGTTTGGGTAAAAGTTATAGCGTTTACAAACTATGGTGCAAAAAGTGAATTTTCCCATTTTCAAACATCTATGACTTTTCTGACCCCCTGTCATGTTTCATGAGGGGCTAGAATTCCAGGATAGTATAAATACCCCCCAAATGACCCCATTTTGGAAAGAAGACATCCCAAAGTATTCACTGAGAGGCATAGTGAGTTCATAGAAGATATTATTTTTTGTCACAAGTAAGCGGAAAATGACACTTAATGACAAAAAAAAAAAAAAAAAAAAAGTTTCCATTGCTGCTAACTTGCGACAAAAAAAAATGAAATCTGCCACGGACTCACCATGCCCCTCTCTGAATACCTTGAAGTGTCTACTTTCCAAAATGGGGTCATTTGTGGGGTGTGTTTACTGTCCTGACATTTTGGGGGGTGCTAAATTGTAAGCACCCCTGTAAAGCCTAAAGGTGCTCATTGGACTTTGGACCCCTTAGCGCAGTTAGGGTGCAAAAAAGTGCCACACATGTGGTATTGCCATACTCAGTAGAAGTACTATAATGTGTTTTGGGGTGTATTTTTACACATACCCATGCTGGGTGGGAGAAATACCTCTGTAAATGACAATCTTTTGATTTTTTTACACACAATTGTCCATTTACAGAGTTATTTCTCCCACCCAGCATGGGTATGTGTAAAAATACACCCCAAAACACATTGTACTACTTCTCCCGAGTACGGCGATACCACATGTGTGGCACTTTTTTGCATCCTAACTGCGCTAAAGGGCCCAAAGTCCAATGAGTACCTTTAGGATTTCACAGGTCATTTTGCGGAATTTGATTTCCAGACTACTCCTCACGGTTTAGGGCCCCTAAAATGTCAGGGCAGTATAGGAACCCCACAAATGACCCCATTTTAGAAAGAAGACACCCCAAGGTATTCCGTTAGGAGTATGGTAAGTTCATAGAAGATTTTATTTTTTGTCAAAAGTTAGCGGAAAATTGATTTTTATTGTTTTTTTCACAAAGTGTCATTTTCCACTAACTTGTGACAAAAAATAAAATCTTATATGAACTCACCATACTCCTAACGGAATACCTTGGGGTGTCTTCTTTCTAAAATGGGGTCATTTGTGGGGTTCCTATACTGCCCTGGCATTTTAGGGGCCCTAAACCGTGAGGAGTAGTCTGGAAATCAAATTCCGCAAAATGACCTGTGAAATCCTAAAGGTACTCATTGGACTTTGGGCCCTTTAGCGCAGTTAGGGTGCAAAAAAGTGCCACACATGTGGTATCTCCGTACTCGGGAGAAGTAGTACAATGTGTTTTGTGGTGTATTTTTACACATACCCATGCTGGGTGGGAGAAATACCTCTGTAAATGACAATCTTTTGATTTTTTTACACACAATTGTCCATTTACAGAGTTATTTCTCCCACCCAGCATGGGTATGTGTAAAAATACACCCCAAAACACATTGTACTACTTCTCCTGAGTACGGCGATACCACATGTGTGGCACTTTTTTGCACCCTAACTGCGCTAAAGGGCCCAAAGTCCAATGAGTACCTTTAGGATTTCACAGGTCATTTTGCGGAATTTGATTTCCAGACTACTCCTCACGGTTTAGGGCCCCTAAAATGCCAGGGCAGTATAGGAACCCCACAAATGACCCCATTTTAGAAAGAAGACACCCCAAGGTATTCCGTTAGGAGTATGGTAAGTTCATAGAAGATTTTATTTTTTGTCAAAAATTAGCGGAAAATTGATTTTTATTGTTTTTTTCACAAAGTGTCATTTTCCACTAACTTGTGACAAAAAATAAAATCTTCTATGAACTCGCCATACACCTAACGGAATACCTTGGGGTGTCTTCTTTCTAAAATGGGGTCATTTGTGGGGTTCCTATACTGCCCTGGCATTTTAGGGGCCCTAAACCGTGAGGAGTAGTCTGGAAATCAAATTCCGCAAAATGACCTGTGAAATCCTAAAGGTACTCATTGGACTTTGGGCCCTTTAGCGCAGTTAGGGTGCAAAAAAGTGCCACACATGTGGTATCGCCGTACTCGGGAGAAGTAGTACAATGTGTTTTGGGGTGTATTTTTACACATACCCATGCTGGGTGGGAGAAATAACTCTGTAAATGGACAATTGTGTGTAAAAAAATCAAAAGATTGTCATTTACAGAGGTATTTCTCCCACCCAGCATGGGTATGTGTAAAAATACACCCCAAAACACATTGTACTACATCTCCCGAGTACGGCGATACCACATGTGTGGCACTTTTTTGCACCCTAACTGCGCTAAGGGGCCCAGAGTCCAATGAGTACCTTTAGGCTTTACAGGGGTGCTCAAAATTTAGCACCCCGCCCACTTGCCAGGACAGTTAACAAACCCCACAAATGACCCCATTTTGGAAAGAATACACGCTAAGGTATTCCATGAGGGCCATGGTGAGTTCATAGAAAATGTTATTTTTTGTCACAAGTTAGCGGAAAATGACATTTTGTGAAAAAAAAAAAAAAAACCACAAAACCACAATTTCTGCTAACTTGTGACAAAAAATAAAACATTCTATGAACTCACCATGCACCTCACGGAATACTTTTGGGTGTCCTCTTTCCAAAATGGCATCATTCGTGGGGTCTGTCCTGGCATTTTAGGGTCTCTGCAATCATTACATGTATGGCCAGTATTAGGAGTTTCTGCTATACTCCTTATATTGGGCATAAGGGTAATGCACTGTGGGCTGAAAGGAAAAATGAACGTCAAACAATCAATCAATGTGGATGAAAAAATATCTGCCAAAAAATTTTGGAGAAAAAAAAAAAAAAAAAAAAAAAAAGAGGAAGGCGTCTGCCAGGACATAGGAGCTGCCGCCCCAAAAATCCAAACCCACCAGCTCGTATGCCCTGGCAAGCCTGATTTATCCATTCACACCGATCGATGTGGATGAACAAATCATTGCCAGAGTTCTTTTTTGATACAAAGTGTTTGCCAAAGCATATGAATCCCCAACACCACTCCTCGGCCCATATGCCTCGGCAAACGTATCTTTTTGACTGCGGAGGAGAAATCTCGTCCTGCAGCGCTGCATGCACCGACTTATGTGTAAGCTGACAGACGCGCATTGTTCTGTCAGGATGCACCATCAGTGCTGCAGCTGATTGGTCGGTCTGGATAGAAAAAAGAGAGAAGACAAAAGACAAAACAATACAAAAAGGAGGAGAAGGCGTCTGCCAGGACATAGGAGCTGCCGCCCCAAAAATCCAAACCAACCAGCTCGTATGCCCTGGCAAACCTGATTTATCCATTCACACCGATCGATGTGGATGAACAAATCATTGCCAGAGTTCTTTTTTGATACAAAGTGTTTGCCAAAGCATATGAATCCCCAACACCACTCCTCGGCCCATATGCCTCGGCAAATGTATCTTTTTGACTGCGGAGGAGAAATCTCGTCCTGCAGCGCTGCATGCACCGACTTATGTGTAAGCTGACAGACGCGCAATGTTCTGTCAGGATGCACCATCAGTGCTACAGCTGGTTAGTCGTTCGCTCGGTCCACCTGGAAGGTTATTGGATGGAAAAAGGAAAAAAAATACAAAAAAAAAACAAAAAACAGGCAAGCAGCAAAGCAATTACTTCATTAACATTAATAAACTGAACTTTTTTAATAAAAACCTTAACATTGCAAACTAAACATTAGCTTCTTTGCTTACCTGTTTTTTGTTTTTTTTTGTTTTTTTTAACTTACCTCCCGAGGACAAACCTCTCCTCCCCCATGGGACAATGTGCGAAGTGCAAATCGCACAGAGTTGTGGCGAAGTACATTACGCATTTTGTCCCAAGTGAAAGGAGAGGTTTCTGGCAGCCCTGTGTATTACGCTCTCTCAAAACCAGATGTTTGGTTTCACACTGCATATTGACATATCCGGTGGGTCGAGCCCGCCGCACCGTATCGTCCAAAACAGACCTTCAGGGAATACCACAAGAGTAGCATTCGGCCTAGTAATGAACTGCGTCGCCATAGACTAACATGACTTCCGGGCCGATCGAAATTGCCACAGAAGCCACGCAGTAACGTAGGCATGCACTAGTGTTAAGTCAAGCACTTCCGGCGTAGGGGGGGACCGCAAAGTGTGACTTTCGCTAGGCATTTTGCCCTAACGCATCGCAGCAGTGTGAAATAGCACTGAGAGACCCTTGTGTGCCTACCGCTGTGTCTGTAGTTCCCTACTCTCTAATAGTGTACCTGCTCATGGTACCTCTCAAAACACTCCCCTAGGCATAGTCCAGGCTGGTCAGGGCAGCGGGGACAATAAACAGTGGTGTCACGCCTTGTTCCAGCCCTGCTGCAGACACGACAGCGTTTTCTTCGGATTCGGTGACCTGGGGTACTTGGAATCGGATAGGCGTAATGCCTTCCATGCAGCCTGCTAGTTGCATCTTGGGGTTGGGCCCGGGCACCTCCTGGATACAGGAGTTCCATAGTGATCTGTCTCTGAAATTGTAGAAACGATCCAGTTCTCCCAGCCTTACTGTAGAGAACAAAGCTGTTGTAAACTGCCAATTGAATTAAATAAAAGGACACTTTTTTATACCAGCGCCTTGTTTTGCGGGAAAGTAAATAGGGCGCTAACCTCTGGTCATTGAAGTCCACCCCTCCCATGTTGGTATTATACTCGTGGACGACAAGGGGTTTTTCAATGACCTCAGTTCGCCGTTGAATTCGGACTGTCGTGTCTGCGTGAATGGTGGACAGAAAGTAAACGTCCCTCTTGTCCTTCCATTTCACCGCGAGCAGGTCGTCAGCACTCAATGCGGCCCTCTGCCCCCGTTGAAGTTTGGTGGTAATGAGCCGTTGGGGGAAGCCCCGGCGACTATGCCGCACGGTGCCACAGCATCGGATTCCTTCTAACTTTAAGTGCTGATAGAGGGCCACACTTGAGTAGTAATTGTCCACATAAAGATGGTACCCCTTCTGGAACAAGGGTGACGCCAAGTCCCACACAACCTTTCCACTGCTCCCCAGGTAGTCAGGGCATCCGACCGGCTCCAATTTGGAGTCTTTTCCCTCATAGACCCTAAAATAAGATGTATAGCCTGTGGCCCTTTCACAGAGCTTATACAGTTTCACCCCATACCGGGCGCGCTTGCTTGGGATGTACTGTTTGATGCCAAGGCGCCCGGTAAAACGTATGAGGGACTCATCTACGCAGATTTGCTGTTCAGGGGTATAAGCATCTGCAAATTTTGATGACAGGTGGTCTATGAGGGGTCGCATTTTGTGGAGCCGGTCAAAAGCAGGGTGGTCACTTTCATGACAGGTTTCATCATCATTGAAGTGCAGGAAGCGCAGGATGTTCTCAAATCGTGTCCTGGACATGGCAGCAGAGTACAAGGGAACATGTTGTGATGGGTCTGTAGACCAATAAGACCGCAACACATTTTGTTTGATTTGACCCATGTTTAAGAGAAGGGCCAAAAAAATTTTAAGTTCGGAAACTTGGACTGGTTTCCACCGAAATGGCTGGGCAAGGAAGACATTCGGATTGGCGGTTAGAAATTGTGTGGCTTTACGGTTGGTCTCTGCCACGACTAGGTCTAAGAGATCCTGGGTGATGAACAGATAAAAAAAGTCTAGGGGCGATCCTAGATTATCTGTCATCACCTGGACTCCAGACTGGGCGGTGAAAGGGGGCAGTACGGGTGCGGCGGTATCAGGGGATTGCCAATTTGGATTTGCCAGCACCTCTGGTAAACTAGGGGTAGTACGGGCCCGTCTACTTGATGGCTGCGACTGGGGTGTTACTACACGTGCCACCGAACCAGTTTCAACTTCCACGCTGGTGCGCGCCACTTCACCAGGGTGTACGGAAGTACTGGTTCTAGGTCCAGGAGATGCTGTGCTGCCTGCCCCACCATGAAATCTCAGACCAGCACGAGCACCACTCTGCTGCCCTTGAGGCTGATCCTGCGCCACCTGCGGTCCAACGACATGGGGTGTGGTACGGCTGGCTCTAGCCGGGACCTCAACCTCGTCATCACTATCGGTCAGTGAGCCACTGCTCAATTCAGGTACAAACTCTGACCCAGATGATTCGTCGAATGGTTCGTCCCAATCGTCCTCATCCGACTGGGCCATGTACCTGAGAACCTCATCATCGGAATACCCCTTTCTTGCCATGGTGGACTGCTAAATTTAGGGGGTATTCCTCTGAGACTACCCAGAAAAAAGAGCACCTACTTAGTGAAAGGGAGTATTTGAGCGGTAGAAAGCTGTGATCACTGAGTTTTGATTAAAAAAAAATCAAAACTGATGTTTACAGTGCACAGCTAGTGTACAGTGGTTTTTGCAGTGATCAGAAAAAAAAATTCTATCACTGCGGTGGGGTGGGCTGAACGCAAGTGCAGGCGAACGATCAGACCTGATCGGGCAAACACTGCGTTTTTTAGTGGATCCTAGTGACCCTAATAGATCTGACTGCGATCAGTAATGATCACTTACAGATACTATATAGTAACAATGTTGATTAGCGACAGTGATGACGCTAATTAGTGACTGTGGTGCAGTGGGCTGAGCACTAACTGACACTAACAAAGGGGCCTAGCTAACTGGCCTAACTGCTAACACTAGTGATACTAAAAAAGTGACAGTTTCCACTGATCACTGTTTTTAGATCACTAGGATAGTGACAGGGGGGTGGTGGCGAGTGGGGAATCAGAAGCAATCAGAAACAATCACAGGCCAATCACGGGACAATCAAAGCCAATCACAGGCCAATCACGGGACAATCACAGGCCAATCACAGGCCAATCACAGGGCAATCACAGGGCAATCACAGCCAATCACGGGACAATCAAAGCCAATCACAGCCAATCACGGGACAATCACGGGCCAATCACGGGACAATCACGGGCCAATCACAGGCCAATCACGGGACAATTACAGGCCAATCACGGGACAATCACAGGCCAATCACGGGACAATCACGGGACAATCACAGGCCAATCACGGGACAATCACAGGCCAATCACAGGCCAATCACGGGACAATCACAGGCCAATCACGGGACAATCACAGGCCAATCACGGGACAATGAAATACAATCACGGGACAATGAAATACAATGACAGCACAATGAAATACAATGACAGCACAATGAAATACAATGACAGCACAATCAAATACAATGCACTGGGAAGGTGATTGGGGGGGGGGTCTGAGGGCGATCTGAGGGTGAGGGGGGTTGATTAGGTGCCCGCACGGGGCAGATTGGGTCCTGATCTGATGGGTGGCAGACACAGGGGGTGACCGATGGGAGGTCAGTGAGTGATTACAGGGGAGAATAGATGTAAACAATGCACTGGGGAGGTTATCAGGGGGGGGGGGGGGGGTCTGAGGACAATCTGGGGGTCTGGGTGGGTGATCAGGTGCCCCCAAGGGACAGTTTAGGGTCTGCTCTGATGGGTGGTGGTGACAAGGGGTGATAGACAAGTGACAGACAGGTGATAGACAGGTGGTCAGTGGGTGAGGCAGATGTATACAGTAGTATACAGTATACAGGGGTGGGGGGCTGGGGGGGGTCTGGGGGGATCTGAGGGTAGGGGGGGGTGATCAAGGGACCCTAGGGGGCAGTTAGGGACCTAACCTAAATGATAGCGTCGGCAGATAGTGGCAGGGGGTGATTGATGGCTTTATTGTGGGGTGCTTGGGTGCAACTATCGCTGTGCTGGGGTGGTCAGGGGGGGTCCTGAGGGCTGGGGTGGGCGATCGGGGGGATCTGTGGGTTCACAAACTGTTTTCTGCTGCTCCCGCACAGGGCTGCCTCCTCCTCCGAGATCCGTGCGACGAAGAGTGCAGAGGAGGAGGAGGCAGCCAGTATAATACACTTTGTCATGTAAACAAAGTGTATTATACTATTTCATTGGCCCAGATCGTAATTTTAAACCCCGCCGGCGCTGCTAATTGGCCGGCGGGGTATCGGGCAAGGTGGGCGGGACCTTTCGCCGCGGGGAGCGCGCGTCATAGATGACGCGATCGCTCCCCGGACACGCCTTAAGGACCCGCCGCCGTCAGGCGTATTGCGGTCCTTAAGGCATCCACTTTGCCGCCGCCCATGGGCTGTGGGCAGTCGGCAAGTGGTTAAAGGGACACTACGCTGGAAATGATGCTGTTCCACTACCCATATTATCAGTTGTGTAATAGAGACAGCATACATTTTGTCCATAGAGCTTGTGTTTAAAAAAATGTCAAGGAGCATTTTTTTTTTCTCTTTAAAACGCTTATCTTCTATTAGAAAGCAGATTCTGCCGACGTGGTGTTCAATCCCCACAACATGGTCCAACCAAACTGTCATCTCCCTTCCTTTTCTCTCTCTTCAGAAATGCCATAATGTGTAAGTGAACTGATTATGTCTACTGGACAAAAAGTAGGGATAATAAAAATTGCACCCTGCAAAAAGAAAACACAGAGAACACAGCAGCCCAAATGATGCAGCATGTCACAGTACCAGAAGTATATAAAATATGCGGATGGATTATACTCACAAAGGTGGGTTGCAGAAGGGCAATCGACCACTAGAGGCAGGTGGAGATGTATAACCGCGACTCCACTTGGGTGACCAGACGGAGCTGGTGATGGTCGCACTCTTGATAAAAAGCAAACCTCAAATGACCTTAATTGGTCAAAGAGGGATGATCCCCCTCCGAAAGGAGGGTAAAGGCAGAGGATAAAGGGGAAAGAGGCGCCCAGAGAAGATAAAATGCGTTAAAAACAAATAAAATGAAAAAAAGTGTGGGGGGCGCGGAAGATTTTTTAAGCGGGATTAGCTGGAAGATCTTGAAAAATGCTGACAATCTGTCCCCAATTTGTCTCTTTGAGCATAGGGAAGGATGGGGACTGAAACTACACTTTTTATTATAAAGACACCAATGTATCAATTTCACAACTTGGTGTCAAGAAACATTTCATGCCATTATAATTCCTGTAAACTTAACTATGCAGTTACAAAAGTCACTAAAAGGAGTGTGCTCTTTTACACTTACACCCAGGTACAAACATAAATGCTTTTCTACTCCTTTCCTGTGTAGGTGCTTAGTGGCTCAGTTTTTTTTCTAGGATTTTACAACCTCCATGCTTAAGTAATGGCAAATAATTCTCTTTCAAAGTTCCTGATCAGGAGTCACTTTACCAGTCACAGATTCTCAGGGATATAGTCTACAATCTTCTAAAATAACTCTTTCTGAGCCCCACCCTATAAAATCCTATCCAGCAGGAAAATACAAGCCCTGAATCAGTGAAAGCCTGGTCCACCAAGCCTGATGCTAACTCATTCTGATGTTCAGGTTTAGATTATATGACCAGATTGTAATACTTTTTTTTCTGCTGATGCTGCTTTCGATAATAAGATGGTGACTGCTTATTAGGTTGTTAGAAGGTACTTTTAAAGTTACGTAAGAATTTCGCTATTTTAATTGGTTAATCCAGAACTATATGGCTGTACTTTTTCAGTTGTTTTAAAACCTTCTACTCAACAAGTCAATACAACTGTTGGGCCTTATCCTAACATGAACTGACATGTTCCTGTCATTAGTTTATTTCCTGCCTCCATACAGTGAATTTTAGGTGTAGAAAGCAGTGGGAAAGGCAAGAAGGCTTACTGACTTTACATTCACTAACTGGAAGATTGTGATGTTGTGATGAATAGCGGAAAAGCCGCCGCGTGTTCTGACAGTAAGGCGGCTGATTCCGCGTCCGATGCAGCGGTTTGTCCGCGTCAGCATGTGTCTGGGTTATCTGGAACTAATGGTGCACATGGGAAGGATGGCGTGGGGGCTGCGCATGTTTCGACGGTAAGGCGGCGGATTCCGCATCCAGTGCGGCGGTTTCCCCGCAGCAACATGTGCCTGGGCAGTCTGGACATAGTAGTGCACACAGATGAAGAGCTACGCGCGCGCTGCAAGACAAGCTCTTTATACCAGTAGGAGGAAGATCAGCTGATCAGGGCGGTCAGCTGATTCCTGCTTAGTCAGTGATTGGTTGATGGGAGCTGGGCGGCGCTGTGGGGCGTTTTACTATATATATCTCCTGCTGTTCAGTTGCTGGTTGTCTGGCGTTGCGAATGCCTATGTGTTAGCACTCAGACCTTAGTCAG
This sequence comes from Hyperolius riggenbachi, assembly GCF_040937935.1. Taxonomy (NCBI): domain Eukaryota; kingdom Metazoa; phylum Chordata; class Amphibia; order Anura; family Hyperoliidae; genus Hyperolius; species Hyperolius riggenbachi. Next base: position 16,016 of record NW_027152505.1, on the reverse strand, counting down.
ATCCTTCAGTGTGGTGGAACCAGGAGGACCTGGGAATCCACACTTAGCCAGTTACTTTATATCATCTGTGTTATTCTCTAGCATAGTTCCAGGGTGTTGAGATCACGGCCCTCACACCCCAGACTAGGAATACTGTATATCATCTGTGTTATTCTCTAGCATAGTTCCAGGGTGTTGAGATCACGGCCCTCACACCCCAGACTAGGAATACTGTATATCATCTGTGTTATTCTCTAGCATAGTTCCAGGGTGTTGAGATCACGGCCCTCACACCTCAGACTAGGCCTTGTTCTAAATATCTGTTATGACCTGTAGCTTTCTTGACTATTCTCCTGATCTCTGATTTGGTACCTTGCATATCTGATACACGGCCTGTCTGACCTTCCGGCTGTCACCCCCCCTCAGGGTGGCCAGCCTTCCCGCAGGGGTCCCCTGCTCTACAGAGGGGACACTCCTCCTTATCAGTCAGGGACTCCCTCTCCAGGTGTCCTTGACTGCAGTAGAGTCTTCTCTACTTATTGGACCACCTGCTACCCCAGTGGTCCAAAGGTTACTGTTGCACCAAAACACTTACACACTCAGGTGTCTAGAGGTTAGACATATTTGATTATTGGCGATTCTGCAGCTCCCCAAAAATCAGGTATATCTGTATTCTTGGGGATACTGCAGATCGCCAAGAATCAGATTCTCTCTCTGGTTGCTGACACCTATTGTTACAGATGTCAGCTGAGATTATACAACATCATTCAAACAATCATTAACTCTTTGCATTCAAAACACACACAGCAAACTGGAACTCTAGTAGCAATATAAGCAACTAGGCTGTAAAAATAAAGAATTTTAGCTTTCAAAATCAACTGGAGTGACTTTGTACTGGGCCAATTCGTCAAGGTTCCTTTCTTAGAATTGGTCCCTACTCTACATAAACCAGTCACCAAGCAAGTAAACACATTACGCTCTTGAACGTCAAATTAACTAATTATTCATTTATTATTAAATAATGTTTGGTTCTCAACCATTAAACAAAGGGAACACATGCATACACATAAACCAATCTATTTTATTTTCTAGTGGTTGGATAGTGTTAAGGGCTTTGCCTCTGACACAGGAGACCTGGGTTCGAATCTTGGCTCTTCCTGTTCAGTAATCCAGCCCCCTATTAAGTAGGAGACCTTGGGCAAGACTCCCTAGCACTGCTACTGCCTATAGAGCTTGACCTAGTGGCTCCAGCTATGGCGCTTTGAGTCCGCCAGGAGAAAAGCACAATAAATGTTATTTGTCTTCTTTGTTTTCTCCAGGTAGTGACAAGTTGCTGCAATCAAACAAAATAAACAAACACAGAACATTTATATTGCGCTTTTCTCCTGGCGGACTCAAAGCAACAGAGCTTCAGCCACTAGGACGCGCTCTATAGGCAGTAGCAGTGTAAAGGAGACTTGCCCAAGGTCTCCTACTGAATAGGTGCTGGCTTACTGAACAGGCAAGCAGACACCATTCAATAAATGAGTTGTCCTGGCATAGGGGAAAGAGAGCCCCAGATCCTCCATCCAAACTAGTTACTTTTATTACTACTAGAGTTATAGCTTGCTGTGAAGGTATGTTTTGAGTGTAGCGGGTTAATGATTGTTAGCATGCATATTGACCACTATTGTTATTGTTAATTCAAGTCCTAGCAGGATGAGCATGACTACCCTTGTGTGTTTTTTACGGTACAGCATCCTTTTCACAGTCACAAAATTGTTGCGTTGCCAGCCTGAATCAGATGCACTCACTTCATAAGTCAGCAGGAAGACCACGCCTTTCCTTGCTGCAATGATTAAAGTTGACCTGAACTCTTGCACAGGACACAAGATAAACATAACAGAAATGCACCCTGTATGCAATTCTTTAGCCTGTGTAATTCCCCCTCATTTGTGTCTAATCACTAGTTGTAATTTGATCTCCCCCTGTGTCACATGACTGCCTATGGCAGGTAAACAGATAAGCCCATTTGAAAGCACAGGCTGTAAACAATGTGTCTGCTTTCATGAATCAGGAAGTAGAAACTGTGCAGATTTATTTTAGGATTTGTATCAGGTGTAACAAACACATTTTTTTTGTTTAAAGGTTATTATGCTGTTATGTATCTTTTAGAGCAGAGTGGAGTTCTGAGTTCAGATCCACTTTAATGACAGTACTGGGTACAGAAAATACAGAACTTGCAGTGGTTCCTCCAGTACTACTGCATGTGTATTTAAAGGAACACTATCGATTTACATATTTTTTGGGGAAGTGCTACTAAGTACTGGTGTATACATTTTACAGGAAACCTATTTGTTTACTGTTATCAAAATACTTTCAAACTTTACTGAAGCCAAAACTGATGGCAGAATGAGCCATGAGGAGAGTAGAAATTCCCCTCACACTTGATCAGTTAATCCTGTGTGTAACTCTGTGTGCGACAGAGAGAAAGTTCCCAACAGCTGCAGCTTCTGTGTCCTGTGTTTCTGACTGAAGTGTCTGAAGAGAGCAGAGGAAACTTGTTATGAACATTTGTAATTGTCACGGCTTTTCATACTGTTTTTGCTTTCTGAGAAAAATACTCTGTAGTCTGATATGCAACACTGGCTGTGCATTGAAGCAGACACCCCTTCTGGTGATTCATTTGTCCCAATATAGCTAAATCCTACCCTCAATAAGTCTAAGCTTTTGCCTCTGATATTTAACATGAAAAGTAGGAAAATGTTTACACAGCTACTTAGACATTATTTGTACATTGTCATTTTAGAACACTTGGGCATTGATAGTATTCCTTTAAGTCCATATTTAAGATGTTAAAGTAGGCATACAACTAAGTGCATAAAACAATGTGACATAGGCCAAGATGACCAAATTACTGTACGTTATCGTTATATTCCCCTTTATTCATATGAATTTAAGAGAAAACATTACAACCATTATTTTTTCATTCTGTCTTGCTATTGACTTACAAGAGGGAGTAGCAGTTGTGGTGAGTATAGGCTCCAACCTGTCATCTGAAATAATTTATTAGTGGGTGTACAAGGACCGATCTGCAGATTAGTAATTTTTGGTCAATCATTATTATTATTACCGGTATTTTGTATTTATATAGTGGAGCCGCGAACGGACAGTTCTGGCTTGTCTGCCTGCATTCGCTTGTGCATTCGAAATGAGTCACATTGTCATTTGCAATTGCTCTGCAGTTCTGGGCAGCTCAGGATGCTGTCATCATTCCACCAATGACTTACTACAGCTGAGCTGCGGCCAGATAGCCCTGGATTTCCTGCAGGCATGTTGTTACATAATACTGCATGTATTTCCTATGGGAGTCCTTTGCATTCACAACCAGCTAGCAAATGGTAATCAAGCCAGCTCATGATTGAATGATTACCATTCAGCTGTGTGGAGATTTGCATGCTTGCATCCATTGGTCAATGCCGGCATAAAAGTCTGCCTCCTCTTTTAGACCTCGCAATCATAGCATTCAGCTCTCTGAGTTGTCGTTGGGTCTATGCTGTGAAAGTTGTTATCGTAAATGTATAATGCCTTGCTCTGTATTGTCATGTCTGCTGGATGTTTGCTGACCTGCGGGGGCTCAGTGAAATCCTTCTGATCCTGATAGTTAGATTCTGCCAGCACCACGTTGGTGACTGGTAGTATTCCTTCTAGCCTTGTTCTTGAGGACGAACTATAGCAGCGGTTGCCATTGGTTCGCTCCTACCTGTTAGTCTTGTCTATCTGTAACAGCGACTAGATTGGCTGAGCATTCCGTCTGTCTGTCTGTTGTCTGTCTTGTTAATTACCATTACTTGTGCCTAGCTAGTTCTTGATAAATATATATGCAGACTTGCTAATATATATTTATCCATTAGTTGAGCCGTTTGTTATTTTCTTTATTCGAGCTACGAAGATTTTTCAGTTACTGTGTTAGCTAGTCAGTTTAGCACGTTTTGGTAGGTTGCGCTTATCGTGACCACCGGTGCTTAGCTAGCATAGTTGTGTTGCTATTAGTTACGTTCTTTCCTGTAGTCTTGCCTGTGTGGATGCTTGCTGGTGACTTTTGTTAGCCTGCTTGCTCTGCTTCTGTGGACGTGACTGTGAGCTGCAGTTGCTACTAGTTATGCTCCAATCTATAGTCCTGTCTTGTATCTGTCTGAATGCTTGCTATTGCAAGAGCAGCGCAACATCGCACTGCACTGTCATTGCGTCTTATTTGTAGCGATATCGGAAGCCCAGAGCTGCAGTTGCTCTGGGCAGCCTGTGTAGGCTGTGTAGCCTCTTCCATTATCCAGCTCTTAGCCTTGTTGTGCTGGGTGGTCAGAAAGTATGATCCCCCAGCATTACAATAGTGCTGACATCTTTCGCAGTACTGTACAGAGTATGTTGCCACTTAACTGTCCCTCAGAGGGCTCACAGTCTAATTCCTACCATAGTCATACAATATGTCTATGTGTGTATCATGCAGTGTATGTATCATAGTCCAGAGCCATTTTTTTAGGGGAAGCCAATTAACATCTGTATGTTTTTGAGATGTGGGAGGAAACCAGAGTGCCTGGAGAAAACCCATGCAGACATGAGGAAAATGTACACACTCCATGCAGATAGCGCCCTGGCTGGAAACCACGCCTGTCCACAGAATCATTATTTCTATCTGCAGCTTGCTGCTCTTTATCCTGTACCCTTTTTCATTCACTTTCATTTGTTTCTCAGTAGAGATGTTTAAGCTGCATGTTTACAATGGAGTCTGTCATCCAAAATATTCATGAATGATTGTTTTGGCCAAGTAGATCTAAAATGTCTTCTGCTTGCTTGCTATCATATTATCTGGAATCAGGTCAACTCCCAGATAAATTATCAACTTCTGCCTCAGCTGCAGTATAATTATGTCCCCAGTGGCACCTCTGTAGGCACCAGGATGTAGATATTAGTGAACAACAGTTCTCATTAACCCCCAGGATAATAACTAGCCTAGCCAGGGAAGTTCTCCCAGTAATCTGATTCCCCCTTCACCCTCCCCGCATGCAGAGATCAGCAGCTAAGAGGTAAGTAGGTCTCACCTCTCCCCATTCCACCAACAATCACCTCTCTGTTCTGACCAGTACTGCAGCCAGCCTCGTAGAGCTGTAAGTACTTGGACCCGGCTTTATGACTTCATCAGCGTGGTACCTGGTACATGCAGAAGTATGAGGCTGGATGGAGTGCTGGTGTAGGAGTGCCACTTGTACAAGGACCGATCTGCAGATTAGTAATTTTTGGTCAATCATTATTATTATTACCGGTATTTTGTATTTATATAGTGGAGCCGCGAACGGACAGTTCTGGCTTGTCTGCCTGCATTCGCTTGTGCATTCGAAATGAGTCACATTGTCATTTGCAATTGCTCTGCAGTTCTGGGCAGCTCAGGATGCTGTCATCATTCCACCAATGACTTACTACAGCTGAGCTGCGGCCAGATAGCCCTGGATTTCCTGCAGGCATGTTGTTACATAATACTGCATGTATTTCCTATGGGAGTCCTTTGCATTCACAACCAGCTAGCAAATGGTAATCAAGCCAGCTCATGATTGAATGATTACCATTCAGCTGTGTGGAGATTTGCATGCTTGCATCCATTGGTCAATGCCGGCATAAAAGTCTGCCTCCTCTTTTAGACCTCGCAATCATAGCATTCAGCTCTCTGAGTTGTCGTTGGGTCTATGCTGTGAAAGTTGTTATCGTAAATGTATAATGCCTTGCTCTGTATTGTCATGTCTGCTGGATGTTTGCTGACCTGCGGGGGCTCAGTGAAATCCTTCTGATCCTGATAGTTAGATTCTGCCAGCACCACGTTGGTGACTGGTAGTATTCCTTCTAGCCTTGTTCTTGAGGACGAACTATAGCAGCGGTTGCCATTGGTTCGCTCCTACCTGTTAGTCTTGTCTATCTGTAACAGCGACTAGATTGGCTGAGCATTCCGTCTGTCTGTCTGTTGTCTGTCTTGTTAATTACCATTACTTGTGCCTAGCTAGTTCTTGATAAATATATATGCAGACTTGCTAATATATATTTATCCATTAGTTGAGCCGTTTGTTATTTTCTTTATTCGAGCTACGAAGATTTTTCAGTTACTGTGTTAGCTAGTCAGTTTAGCACGTTTTGGTAGGTTGCGCTTATCGTGACCACCGGTGCTTAGCTAGCATAGTTGTGTTGCTATTAGTTACGTTCTTTCCTGTAGTCTTGCCTGTGTGGATGCTTGCTGGTGACTTTTGTTAGCCTGCTTGCTCTGCTTCTGTGGACGTGACTGTGAGCTGCAGTTGCTACTAGTTATGCTCCAATCTATAGTCCTGTCTTGTATCTGTCTGAATGCTTGCTATTGCAAGAGCAGCGCAACATCGCACTGCACTGTCATTGCGTCTTATTTGTAGCGATATCGGAAGCCCAGAGCTGCAGTTGCTCTGGGCAGCCTGTGTAGGCTGTGTAGCCTCTTCCATTATCCAGCTCCTAGCCTTGTTGTGCTGGGTGGTCAGAAAGTATGATCCCCCAGCATTACAATAGTGCTGACATCTTTCGCAGTACTGTACAGAGTATGTTGCCACTTAACTGTCCCTCAGAGGGCTCACAGTCTAATTCCTACCATAGTCATACAATATGTCTATGTGTGTATCATGCAGTGTATGTATCATAGTCCAGAGCCATTTTTTTAGGGGAAGCCAATTAACATCTGTATGTTTTTGAGATGTGGGAGGAAACCAGAGTGCCTGGAGAAAACCCATGCAGACATGAGGAAAATGTACACACTCCATGCAGATAGCGCCCTGGCTGGAAACCACGCCTGTCCACAGAATCATTATTTCTATCTGCAGCTTGCTGCTCTTTATCCTGTACCCTTTTTCATTCACTTTCATTTGTTTCTCAGTAGAGATGTTTAAGCTGCATGTTTACAATGGAGTCTGTCATCCAAAATATTCATGAATGATTGTTTTGGCCAAGTAGATCTAAAATGTCTTCTGCTTGCTTGCTATCATATTATCTGGAATCAGGTCAACTCCCAGATAAATTATCAACTTCTGCCTCAGCTGCAGTATAATTATGTCCCCAGTGGCACCTCTGTAGGCACCAGGATGTAGATATTAGTGAACAACAGTTCTCATTAACCCCCAGGATAATAACTAGCCTAGCCAGGGAAGTTCTCCCAGTAATCTGATTCCCCCTTCACCCTCCCCGCATGCAGAGATCAGCAGCTAAGAGGTAAGTAGGTCTCACCTCTCCCCATTCCACCAACAATCACCTCTCTGTTCTGACCAGTACTGCAGCCAGCCTCGTAGAGCTGTAAGTACTTGGACCCGGCTTTATGACTTCATCAGCGTGGTACCTGGTACATGCAGAAGTATGAGGCTGGATGGAGTGCTGGTGTAGGAGTGCCACTTGTCACTGGAACAGGGAAAGGTGAGTTCATATATACCCATCATGTTTCCTGCTGCTGATCTCTGGGGGAGGTGGGACCATTAAATTACCAGAGAAGACTATGAGAAAAGGGAAGGACAACTAGACCAACTGGGAAACATATTTTAGGTGGAGGAGGACCACTAGACTATTTGAGAGTTCTGTATAATGTAGGGGGCCCACTAGACCACCAGAGACAAATGTAAGGTAAGCTGGAACCTCTAGATCATAAGAATAATGTATTTAAGGGAAAGGGGAACATTAGACTACCAGGGAGATCTATTTAACGGAAGGGGGCACTAGATTACCAGGGAAATTTATAAAATGGAGAGGGACACATGCACTACATTGGAAGTCTATAAGTAAGGGGGGAACACTAGACAATCTGGTAAATGTTTTTAAAGGGGAGGGACACCACTAGACCACCAGGGATATCTATATAATGGAGGGGTTTGCTAGACTACCAGGGAGATCTAGCCGCTGATGGCTCGATTGATAATTTTTGACATGTCCGATCACTGCGCGGATTGATTCCCCGCTCGATATCCGCGGGCGGACTATAGCGGAAATCGAGCAAAAGATAAGGAAACGCCCGCGGGGACGAGCGGGAATCGATCTGGGGCTGCCGCAGGGACGCGGCGGGAGTCGATCCGGCAGCTAATCGAGCTGCCGGATCTTACCGTGTATTCCCAGCATTAGAGGTGAACAGAGGTGATCAATTAACATGTGTAATTGCATCCAAGGACAATGCAGAAGCTAAAAAATGAGCTTTATATGATTAGTTGTGTTCAAAGAACAGAGGGCAGCCCTGCCTCTTCCCATGTGTAATTTGTAAAGAGTCAGACAAGGTGCTATTGGCTTTCATCCTGTCCGGGGGAGAGGAAAAAAAATGCAAATGAATGGGGTTTCATTCTGTCAGGTAGGCCTATATGTTTTAAAGAACAAGTGACACCCATGCTAACCATGAAATAAAAAACACATACTGTATATAAGTAGATAAATACTAGTTCTACTTACATAACAGATGTATTGCACTGTCCATGTTATGATCCCTGTGAATTTTAGGAGGAAAAGCAGAGAATCATATTCTAGACAGTTTCCATCTTGGTTACCATTGAATGAAGCTAATCCTGACATTATTTCCTCCCTCACTCTTTTTATCTCCTCTTGCCAATTGTGTATTCTTCACCCGCCCTCCTCCCAGAGTCTTCAGACACTCCCACTGAGGTCTATACTAGGAAGTGCACTGTCTTATGTCATTAGAAGGAGGGGGAAATAAAGGGAATTGCCCAGCATGCATCTGTTTGGCAATGGCAATTAAAGGGCTAGTGCTCATAAGGTATTTGATAACTCCAAACCATAACAGCAGAAAAAGTTTTGAATGCAGGATTAGCATCTTTATCACTTAATACACTCAGACCAGTTGCTGTTGAAATTCGATTTCTATGGTGACAATCTCGCTTTAAAGATAAAATCCAAGTCCACCTTGTCAGATACCTTTTTTGCAACTTTTGAGAACAGTAAGCCAGGTATAGACTGGTATCTGACACAGTGCAAATATTAGGAGTGCATTTAGTGGTATTCTTTGCCTCTCTCCATGGTAGGAATCCCATCTAGTCCATGTGGATCTATTTGCCAAGATAAGGAACTTTCCTATTAGCTAAAGCCTTAGTATGTAGCGTAATATCTACATTAAGCGGGTTGACAGGGACGTAGCTTGGATAGGGTCAGGAGTCTGAAATGTGTGACTTCAGAATAGATAGAGGTTGTTGACTGTAAAGTTGAATGTTTTAAGAAGGTGTGAAGATAGGTTAAACGTTTCATAATGTTTGGTTGTAAAGTCAGTATTTTTTTCAGTGGGAGTCTGCAATAATGTATCCTTTATTCAAGCCAAAAAAATGGTTCATTCAGTTCTTCTATGTCTGTTGCAGAGAGAAAAGACACACTTGATTCTTATGAGTATATTGTTATTTTGGTTAAACTGACAGCCTTTTTATCTGGGTCTGTGTCAGCAGGAAGGGAGTATAGGTTGAGAGGAGTCTCAGAATATACTGTTAATAGGCTTGTTTCTATGTTGTTTACCTGAATGTTTGGTAGTTGCTGCTTTAATTGCCTGGGCAAGAATTGTGCTACTTTTATTTCCAAATTCATAGAAGTCTTCTCCTCTTTAGGGCCAATGTTTTACTTTATAGAATAACAACAATAACAATAACAATAACAATAATATTTATATAGCGCTTTTCTCCCTGGGGACTCAAAGCGCTGTGACCCTGCATTATGCAGTCTCAAAGGCTAGGGAAAAGAGGTGAGTTTTTAGCCTTTTTTTAAAGCTGTCCAGAGAAGGAGCCTCTCGTACTGATTGTGGAAGTGAGTTCCATAGAGTAGGGGCTGCATAGGAAAAGGCCCGAGCACCAAATGTTAAGTGTATCCTGGGAATAACCAGCTTCATCTTGTTGGCAGAGCGGAGGGTGCGTGGAGGGGCATAAAGTTCCAATAGATCCGCTATGTATTTGGGTCCCATGTGGTGTAGAGCCTTGAATGTCAGCAGGCAGATCTTAAAATTGATTCTCCATTTTACTGGCAACCAGTGAAGAGTTTGCAGTACTGGGGTGATGTGTGAGCTGCGGGGGGCATTGGCTAGGAGTCTGGCTGCAGCATTCTGTACTAGCTGTAAGGGGCGCAGAACCTTATCTGTAGATCCGATTAACAGGGCGTTGCAGTAGTCTAGGCGGGAGGATACAAATGCGTGAACCAGGGCAGGTAGGTCTTCAGCTGGGATTAGGTGTTTTATTTTCGCTATATTTCTTAGATGGAAGAAGGAAGACTTGACGACAGCTGATACCTGCTGTCTGAGTTTTAGATTTCCATCCAGGATCACCCCAAGGTTTCGCACAGAGTCTTTATACTGTACAGTATCTCCCCCAATTGCTAGTTTGAGGTGGTGAGCGTTTTGAACTTTATCCATCATGTGTGGACCACCTACCACCAACACCTCTGTTTTGTCAGAGTTCAGCCTCAGCCAGCTGGTGTTCATCCAATTTTGTAAATCCACTAGACACGCATTTATGGATGCTGATGGGTCTTGGGTGCCAGGCTTGAAGGACAGATACAGTTGTGTGTCATCTGCATAACAATGGTATCCTAAACCATAGTTCTGGATTATTTTGCCCAGTGGGAGCATGTAGACTGCAAAGAGTAATGGTGATAGTACAGAACCCTGTGGAACTCCATAGGCAAGTGGCACTGGATTAGAGTAGTGTGTGCCCAGACATACTTGCTGTGTCCTGCCAGATAGGAAGGTCTGAAACCAGCTAAGAACAGTACCCCTTAGGCCACAGTAATTCTTCAGTCGCTGGATTAGTATTTCATGGTCCACAGTATCAAATGCTGCTGACAAGTCAAGAAGAATCAGAATTGAGCAATCACCCTTGTCCCTTGCAGTAAGTAGATCATTCATTACTCGGACTAATGCTGTTAAGAATAAGAGGTGAGGTCCGTTTGAGTAGAAGCTGCTAGAGACACCTTGTGTTAAGATTGTAATCTCTCAGTCTTAAAATATTCAGTGTGCATTTATAGGGGGGTTGGGCTAAGTTTTAGGCACCTTGGGGGAGGTTTAAGGTTTAGGCATCACCAGGGGGGACCAAATTCACCCCACTGCACACTTATGCGCTTGGGTAAGGAAAGATCAATATATACTATTATCTTCATCCGGTATTTCATAATGACTCACTATAGATCAGGGATTCATATTAGTTCTATCTTTCCAACATTACAATAGTTACATCAGTTCTGGGCTGATAATAGTTTGGCCTGTGCTCATCATTATGTAAATAATATTCCAACAGGGGATAGAAGGAATATCTATTGGAAGCCAAAAGCACCAGCCTCTTGTGAGTTTACACCATGGTAAAATCAGTGGTACCACGTGCCTGGTTATCCATGTAGGAAGACCAAACCCCAAGTAGACTCCAAGGGTGTATAGAGCAAAAAGGTTCCTGTTGTAGTGTTGTGACCCTCATGCATGACATAATAGCCTAAGCAACTTATCCCAGGAAAGCGAGGGGTGGGGTTGTATACTAGGGAATAGGGATGTGATTGCAAAGTTCAATCTCCTGGCGCATCTTAGTTACAGAACTTTTCCGCAACAATGGCCTGGGAATTTGACATGAGGTCGATGTTTCACCAAAAAGATGGGGCATTTACTAAAAGGGAAGTAACGGTACCAAATTTCATGGAGAAGCGTGGAATGGGTGTCTGCGCATTCAATCCACAGTTGCATAAAAATTTTAACATAGGCGAGCTGCTGCATCTAGCAGGGGGAATAGTCCCAGGGAGTTCACCGCTGTAGGACAGCAGCAGCAAATAGTTCAAGGTAGAAGCACAGGTTCTTGAACAGGTCTGAGATGTGTGAAGAGTACCAGTACAGTGCTACATGTATTTGGAGGATGGAATATGAGCATCAAGCCACGTCATGTGGAGAGAATTGTGGACTGACTCTCTGAGGGCACGCAAGCTTTTTTTCTATAGGAACCATCACAGCCATGACAGAAGGAAACACCTGCCCAAACACCCATTGCAAATGTGCCCGTACCTCCCGATGAGTCTCCCATGCTGTTTGAGGATGAGTCTCAATATCTTTCATAGCCACGTATAGAGCAGGAGGCTGACTTTATTAGTTTGATACACTTGGAGTGTGTCTCAGGACCTTCTGGATGTTGTCGAAGCAGCAGAGGGCTCTGGTGGAGTGGCTACATATCCAAAGTTTTGCCTAGAGGAAAAAGGGTATGATCACAACCGTGATGTCAACTGGGAACCATTGGCATGTTGAAGGGCTAGCAGCAGTCCCAAAACAGATACAGAGGAAATGCAGCAGCAGAAAGGAGAGAGAAGGGGGCCCCAACCCGCCTCAAAGGAGTTCCCACCTTTTGCTCCTTTTTCACCAACTCCAATTTCTTCAGCTTCTCAGAATATCAGTGCAAGCCCCTCATCATGTACTGAGAAATATGTCAGTTAGAGGACCCCTCTTTCATGTCTGAGCACATGTTGTGATGCCTATTGGGGGACAACCACATTTGCAGCATAAAACATTGGGTTACTGGTTGGCCACTCACCTGGAACTCTGCTACAAAGGAAACATTTCACATTTATCACACAACCTGGAGCAAGGCAGAGGTGATTTTCTAGATGCCTTGCAAAACATAATGCAAACGTCTCAAACAAGTAAAGTGCAGGGGCATAAATATCGAGAGTGCATGGTACACTATCACTATGGCTTTTTACTTGCTTGTGGTGCTGGTAATGACTGCAGTAATGAGGAGGAGGCTTGTCCCGAAAGCAGTGATGCCATTGGGTTTTGGGTCAAAAAAACGTATAATCTGCCTACAGCTGCCACAGTTTACCATCAAGCTTCTTTCATGCCCGACATGCAATGTTCTATCCAAAAGAATTTTCAGTGGCTTGGACAACCGATCATGACTGTCGCCTAAAAATATCAATTGCCTCAACTTTTCCAAAATTAACAAAAGATGGGATTCTATCAGCTATTATCCCCCTGCTGCAGATGTCACTGATTGACTGACAAAATGTCTTACTGGCCAAACAAAAAGCCTCCGTGAACACACACTGCTACTGTGTTGAGTCTGCTAGTTAACACAATCAAGATGGGCAGTATTCATTGTCAATGTTATGCTTACCATGCTGCCAGCTAGTAATCTACTTTAAATTCCATGTTTGCTGCTTCCGGGGGGTCAGGCAACTGCTAATGAAAACCTCAAGAACCGCCACACTTTTAGGTTCCATTGCATTTGCCTATTTTTTTACTAGTTATTGTAAGACTGATGGGTGGCATTTATCCTAGAGCACAGACTACAGCAACAGTGCTGGAGCACACACCATCTTGGTCTAGTTGTACACATTTTATACTAATATTTTTGATATTTGTATGTGGACTTCTGAGTGGCATTGCTGATGCAGTCCACCCTGTCTGATGCTGGGTACACATGATGCGTTTTTTTTCGGTCGATTTCACGTTCGATTGATTTTTGATTTGTTTTCCAGCTCGATTTCCCGCTCAATTCTCTTATCTTTTCTTATCAATTTCCATTCACTTCTACGAGAAATTGAGCGGTAAAATGATCAAAAGTAATATAGCACATGACGGAAATTATCAATCGAACGCATCAACCGCAAAAATGTAACGTGTGTACCTAGCATTACACTACCAGCTAGCATTGCAGTCCACAGTCCGTCTCAGGGCCCACCAACTTATCTTGGTGCTGCCACAACCACCTTTTTGTATCAGTACTCCATTGATGAAATTTATATGTGGGTGGCATCCCACGTTCCGTCTCAGGGCTCACTGTCTTCTCCTGCTACTGTCACCACCAGGGCCGGATTTACCATAAGGCACTGTAGGCACGTGCCTACAGGCGCCTGAGGATGGAAAGGCGGCTCACTCTCCTTCTCTAGTGCCACTAGTTACTTAATACTGAGGGTACATCTGGTAACTTAATGTTAAGGGACACCTGTAGCTGTGACGGACTGGGGAAGTAAGAGAGAAGTGGCAGTTGGGCTAGGCAGCACACTTGTGGTGCGAGTGCTGTAATTACAGCAACAAAGATTTGGGCGCAGCAGGCGCCACCATAGGCCGTAACAGGAATTACGGCTATAGCGGTGCAAAGTCAGTAACTTCGGCACCGTCAGAAGACAGAACTGAAGTTGCTTACAAAACACTGTAATTCGGCTTCCAGCAATAGCTGGAAGCCAAATTAAATGAATCCCCACTATCCACGTGGAGCTAGAGGGGGAATAGTATTTAACGGCGGCGGTGGCAGCGACGATTTCATATGTATGCCTTGTGGTGCAGTTTGGTGGGTGTTTGTAGGTTCATGGAGGGTGAAGTCTAAGGTGCCAGGACGTCTGTGCCTATAGGCTCCTGTGATGTAAATCTGGGCCTAGCCACCACCTTTCAATACTCCATTAATGCAACTTGTTTGTAGACTTCTGAGGGGCATTTCTGATGCAGTGCACTCAGCTCATGCTGCCAGCTAGGGATGCTTATTCCGAGGAAATGCAATTTCCACATTTCCAATCGGAAATCCATATTTCCACATTGGTATGTGGAAATACTACGTGGATTTTTGCAGGAACATGAACATTTACTCAGAAATTCTGCTTACCGATATGTAATAATTTTAAGTCAATCAGAAGACTCAGAATAAATAAACCAATCAGAATGCAGATTTTAGGCGAATTAGTCATTAAGATACTGTGTTTTTTTCATGAAACTCCAATATTCAGGAATTTTAAGCCAATCAGAACTTCAGAAGACTTACAATGAATAAGTCAGAGGATGCAAACATTTTTCACAAATATTTTTGGCAGAAATTCTGCATCAAAATGCGGAAACACACAGAAGCCGGAAAGCAGTAGTGGTAGCTGGCATTTGCAGTAAGTGGCATTTCTGCAGAAGTGGAATTTGGCATTTCCAACCATCCCTACTGCCAGCTACCAATGTGGTTCATGCTCCATCTCAGGCCCCACTATCTCCTCCTGTTGCTAACACTATCACCTTTTAGTATCAGTACTCCATTGAGACAAGGGCCCATATGCAATTAGCTTTTTCTCCTGAGTTTTAAACCTAGGAGATAATTTTTCATCTACTGTTTAAAATCATTTTTTTCAGCACTTTGCTATTGAAAAAGCATCAAAAAGTAGGTGAAATGGCACTACAGAAATTATTTTGAGTATTGTCTTGCTTGCTAGAGGTTTAAAAGGCATTTAATTGATAAGTTGTTAAAAATATCACCTAGGAGAAAAGTCAGGAGAAAAAGTTAATTGCATATGGGTCCAGGTCTTTTGGATTTTTTTCCACTTGTAGCCACTTTTCTCCTACATATACCTTGCAAATTTGGTGGTTCTAACATGTATACATATACCTTGCAAATTTGGTGGTTCTAACAACATGTATAGAGGCTTCGCTATTAAGGTTTAAAGTCAGCCCTTTGACGTTAAAGAGAACCCAAGGTGTGTTTGAAGAATGTGATCTGCATACAGAGGCTGGATCTGCCTATACAGCCCAGCCTCTGTTGGTATTCCAAACCCCCCTAATGTCCCCCTGCACTCTGCAATCAGACATAGATCACAGCCGCGCTGTGCGTATTGTGTTTACATCTGTAGTGTCAGTCTCAGCTGCTCCCCCGCCTCCTGCAGAGCTCCGGTCCCTGCCCCCCTCCCTTCCCTCTAATCAGCGGGGAGGGAAGGGAGGCAGGCGGGGACCAGAGTTCTGCAAGAGGCGGGGAGAGCAGCAGACTGACACTATAGAGAAAAACACAGCCCGCTGCGGCACGCTGTGTGTCGACAGCACGGCTGTGATTTATGAGGGATTGCAGAGTGCAGGGGGACCTTAGGGGGGTTTGGGATACCAACAGAGGCTGGGCTGTATAGGCAGATCCAGCCTCTGTATGCAGATCACATTCTTCAAACACACCTCGGGTTCTCTTTAATGGTATTCATGAAATTGGTTCGCCCAAAATTTTGGTACACAAAGTTTGAGGAATTTTTTTGTGTGCCTGTAGGTGTTTTTGCCCATCCCT